>NC_083512.1:17500-47500 GCF_032362555.1 Amyelois transitella | reverse complement strand
GTGTTGCTACGGTCTTGAATGGCCTTGAGGGATGATTGGGAGTCCGAGAAGATGAGAGCTTCAGTAAAGTTAGCGTTTACATTTGTGAGCCACTTGAGAGCTTCGGCTATGGCGAATAACTCGCACATAAAAACTGTGGCAGTGCGGCACAATTTGAATTTCTTGATTACAGGTTGCTGTCCTTCCCGCATCACCACGAACGAGGTTAGGTTAGGTTAGGTTAGGTTAGGTTAGGTTAGGTTAGGTTAGGTTAGGTTAGGTTAGGTTAGGTTAGGTTAGGTTAGGTTAGGTTAGGTTAGGTTAGGTTAGGTTTTTTTTTTTTTTTTTTTTTTTTAGTTTTCCCCCAGGTGTTACACCACACCCAGGGGGAGTTTATTGCCAGTATTCCCTAACATAATCAGGGCCATTATCAAACATTCTTTATCTACATAGTATGTGAAAAAAAAAAACTACAACTTAACTTAATACTACACTAGTCTGCTTCTACTTTTTTACAATATAAGGTTTTAAATTATACACAGTAGTATTATCACAATTTCCTTGTCACTATTACTATCTTATTCTAAGTTTTTGTTGCTTTCACATCTTATCATAGCTAAATTTTTTAATGCAAGAGATGCTAAACAAAACAATACATGTTAAACTATAATTATTATCATTGTATAAAAATTTTTACATCTATTTATTTGTCTTTTTAACTACTTCATTATTTGTATCATAATGATACTGCTACTGGTCAATAACTCAATTATCAATTATGTTACATAATTTTCGTAAACAAAACATTTTCATGAGCATGATTTGCTCTTTCCTTAATTATCAATTTGTATTCTTCTTTTAGAATTGTATACCGTATTTTATAAAAACTACCTACATCTATTCTTATTATTCTAAGTCATTTTGTTAAAATTGGTATACATATATATTTTTATCGTCAAACTTAAACTATCTATAAACTGTAGCAACCGAATCTTTGTTTACCACGTAAACATAACCTATGTGTGTCACTTTTAAAATTTTTGTTATCATATTGCATAAAATTATTTACACGTGTTTTCGATCCAGAGAATAACACTATTCCCTGGCTCAGAACCACATTTGTGTAGCGTTGGCACCAGACATTTGACCATGGCCCCAGGGACATGCCGCGACCCGCCTTGTACTATTGCCTTAAGTAATGCTAATCATTAATATTGCAATACTGGTCAGCCGCGACACGCCGAGAGACCACATATCAATGTCTATGCATATGCAATCCTGGATCTGGCGAGAGCCTCCCACCTTTGCCTGACCTGACACGCGGAGCTAAAAGCGTTGTGATTGCTCACCTCGTTTCCGTCCGCGCGGCAGTTCAGGCACGATGGGACGGCTCCCGCCATCCAGGCCTGGCACACCGCCCTTTGATGCTGTCCACCACAATGGCAGCACCTTTCCACCGTCTCTCTGCAATGGCGCCTGCCGTGGCCGTAGCCCAGGCACATCGAGCATTGGACCAGCGGAGAATAGTCCTCCGCCTGGATCCGCTGCATACCGATGCGCACTGAGCCGGCCTCGACAGCCGCCCTCCACAGCTTGGGTGGAACACTCAGCACCACATGCTCCAACAGCGGGTTCCGCGATTTTTTTCGAAACTTTATGTGTATCTCTTTTTCTTCCTCCTTTAGTACTTTCAATTTTTTACTGTTTTGCTCCGTCAATTTACTAATTATTTGTTCGTTGGTGTTACTTTTCAAAATGTTTTTAAAGATCAGAAGAGGATTTTTATTATCTACCTCCTTTATTCGTAAATTTTCAATTTTTTCAATTCTACCCTTTAATTTTTCCCTGCCTTCTTTTGTTTTGCAGCTTATAATTAATTTCCGATCCCTAGTTTTCCTCACACGCTCAATCTTAATCCATTCTCCGCCTTTGTTTGCCACTTCTCTTATCCGCTCAATGACCTCTTCACTAGTTGCCATTCCCTGCTTGTCATCCACAATAACGGAATGCAACGTGATGGGCTTTCCTAGAGAAGCGGCTACTACCTCTGAATATGTCGGAGACTGTGAGGCTTGCGCTGGTATGTCCTTTTCCTTGTTTCCAATTTGGCTGTCCATCATTTCTTTTATTTGTTGTATATTGCGGGAGTTTTCCTCCAGTCTGTCCACCAGTGGTTGAAGGAAGTTCTCCAGCTCCAATATCTTCGACTCCTGTGGGATAGGGGAGGTCTGTGTTCGGACGCAGGGCCGCTGACCTGGCGTGATATTTTGTGGTTCTTGGTAAACAGCCAGATCACACACCAGGTCATCCGCTTCTTTCAGTTTACCAACAACTGAGTCCTTAGTAGTCTTTTTGATCCTCTGCGCCATCAAAACCTCTTCCTTAATAGCTGCCAATAAATCACGGATTTTTCCGCCCAATTCGTCCCTCTCATCATCCGTCAATCTTTGTCTTCTTCTTTCCTCCCTAAGGAGGGGTGTCTTTGGGAAATACTGTAGGTATTTGCTTTTTGTTCTAGGAGTACCCCACTCCTCGTCTGAGGACAATCGGACGGGGGAGTCCGACGGGGAGCCATGGTTGCTAAATTGAGTGGGGGATATTTGGAAGGCGAGGTCTGTCGCTGTATTTTTAAAAGATACAGATTTCGGTGTACGGTTCAGCGTCATGTTTTAAAATTAAGTTTGTAAAAGTTGTATATACGATACTAAGTAAATGTAAAAATAAAAAGAGTAAATCGAGAGGGTCACAAGAATAAAACGTATTTAAAAACCTTAAACTAATGCCACGTGCAAGCCCGAGCAGCATTGCACGAATTTCCTGCAGCTTCCTCTCGATCCTGGTCAGTCCACCGAAGAGTGGTGCGTCCCAGGTATTTTCACAATACACACACTTAAAACACTTTTTTCTTAATTTTTTTAACAATTTTTTCACAATTACACAATTATTTACGAATTTTATTTTGCGGAGCGCATCGGAGCACGTCTGCACTCCACGACGGCTCGAAGCAGACTCCCGGTTAGGTTAGGTTAGGTTAGGTTAGGTTAGGTTAGGTTAGGTTAGGTTAGGTTAGGTTAGGTTAGGTTAGGTTAGGTTAGGTTAGGTTAGGTTAGGTTAGGTTAGGTTAGGTTAGGTTAGGTTAGGTTAGGTTAGGTTAGGTTAGGTTAGGTTAGGTTAGGTTAGGTTAGGTTAGGTTAGGTTAGGTTAGGTTAGGTTAGGTTAGGTTAGGTTAGGTTAGGTTAGGTTAGGTTAGGTTAGGTTAGGTTAGGTTAGGTTAGGTTAGGTTAGGTTGGGGTGCTACGGTCAGGAAACCTCCACGTTGGCTCAGTACCTTGAAAGCTTTGCTTCTGTTGCTTGATCTTTGATCCGGTGATAGCGGCGGGCTGACAAGACACTGGGCTGGTGCACCCTGGGCGATGGTTAATAACTCCCCGCTATTAGGGGTCTTGTTATTCATCGGCAAATGTCCTGACACATGGACGGGCTGAATAGCCTAACCGGCTTCTGGGCAGACGCTTTTGCGTCCAGGTCCGTCTACCAGTTGCTCCCTCTTGTCTGCCCTCAGACAGTGAGTGGATGTGGCTCGCGCGGCGTCAGGTTTCGGCTCGGCGCCGGGCAACTCGTTACCCCAAATTGATGGGGCCGGGGACGTTTGTTGCGAGGAAGAAAACCTCAATAAAAAATAACCCTAATCCCAAGGTCGGGCGTGCCGATGGGATGAATGGCGGGGGGGGAGCCCCGTCCCAAGCGCCCACTGAAGAGGTGGAGGAGTTCAGGGACCTCACCCTGTTAAAAAAAAAAAAGGAAACTCATGAATATGGCGTCTAAGAAAACGATCATACCCCAGGAGGGTACCGACTCCCAAGGAGTCGGAGAATCCCTCCCCACGCCTTCGGGCGTGGGCTGCCCCACCGTATCTGGGGGGGGCACTTACCGCCAGAGGGACGCAAGTCCCTCCCAACTGTCGACACGGTCGACAAGCCGAGGGTCACTGATCCTCGCACCGACATCCGACGAGGACAACGATAGCCTTCCGGAGGTCATCATGACGGAGGATAACAAGAACGACGGGGGCAGTGTTCCCCGTAAACGGAAGGCACTGGAGGGGTCTGCACTAAGATCGCGAGGCCCCAAAATTAACACAGCTACGAGGGGCCGTCACGCTGGTCGGCGCACACAGACATCGCCACCCAAGCCCGCCAGCAGCATCGTTGACGAACAACTTGACGTTGTACGGACGTCTGTTGGAAATGTACTGGAGGAAGCCGGTAAATCCGGCAACCTCAAAGGCACAGTGTGGCGATCCATGAAGGATGCCTGTCAGCACATCTTAGATGCAGCTGATAAAATAGAAATGCACCAGGAGGAGTCGGCAGCAGTCAGAATTCTGACTGCTGACAACAGAAGGATGCGGGAGCAATTGGCGCAGCTGGAGCAGGAGACGAGGGCTCTTCGGAAGGCCTATGCCGAAAAATCTACCGGGCCGTCCACCTCAGGACCAGTCACAATGGCGGAAATCAAGGACGTCCTCAAAGAGTTTGAGGTGTCCATTGAGAGGAACCTGTTCCTCAAAATAGGAGAAATGGTGACGACCCGGTTGAATGAAGCCGAAAAGAGGGGCATACTCGCCCCAGAACCAATTCTGCGCCCGCCACTGGCGGCTGACAGAAAAAAACAAAAAGCTGAAGATCTAGACGGCAGGGAGGGCAACACAGGGTCAACCCTCATGCCACCTGCAAGACCCGGACCGGTGCCGCAAACCAGGGCCAAGGCCAAGGCCAAAACCAAAGCTCGGCCACGTGAGCCAACGCCAGGCCCCTCCCGAATACCTCCCACTGAGGCGTCCCCGAACCCTGGAGGCACGGAGGTGTGGACAACGGTAGCCAGAAAGAAAAAAGGGAAAAGAAAAGGGAAGGGGAAACCAACCCAAGCCCCCAAAGCGGCAGCAAAACCGCCACCAAGGAAGGCGTTCACCCCACCGAAGTCAGCAGCGGTGGTGGTGACCCTGAAGCCGGAGTCCGATATGGACTATAAATCGATAATGGCCAAGGTCACCACCATCAAACTACCGTCCATTGGGGTGGACCATGTTTCGGTGCGCAGGAGTGCTACGGGGGCTCGGATAATAGAGGTTCCTGGAGCAGACAGCGGGGCCGCAGCGGACGCTCTTGCTGAGAAGGTCCGGGAATTGATAGGCAACGAAGCGGAGATATCTCGGCCGTATAAAACGGCACAAGTCAAGGTCTCCGGCTTCGATGAGGCAGTGACTCTGGAGGCCCTCAGAGAAGCTGCAGCTGCAGCTGGGAAATGCCCACCGGGGCAAATTAAGGTTGGCGCTATCCGTATGGCGCCAGACCAGACTGGGGCAGCCATTTTAACCTGCCCTGTGGCGGCTGCCAACTCTCTCATAGAGCTCGGACGCCTCCTGGTCGGATGGTCGGCCGCCAAAGTCAAAGGGCTTGAAGCCCTGCCCATGCGATGCTTCCGCTGCATGGGCATGGGCCACACTAGGGCCCTCTGTCCATCCCCGGTGGACAGATCATCGATGTGCCACCGCTGCGGCAAAACGGGCCACACCACTGGTGAATGCCAGGTCAAAGAGCCATGGTGTGCAGTGTGCCATGCCGCTAAACTGCCGCCAGGACATGTCATGGGGGGGAAAGCCTGCAACCCCCCTCGCATAAGAGGCAAATCGGCCCTGGCAACGACCGAGGCCTCGGAGGGCCGCGCCATGGAGCACTGATGCCGGTACGGCCTGCTCCCCGCCTTGAGGTGCTGCAGGCCAATGCCAACCACTGCGCTCGTGCTCAAGACCTCTTGGTCCAGCACTTGGCGGAGTGGGGCATTGACGCTGCCGTCATATCGGAACCCTATTGCGTCCCCTCCCTCCCTAATTGGGCTGGAGACACAGAAGGGCTGGTGTCGGTGACCATCCCACAAACTGGCAATCGCCCACCTCTCTCGAAGATTGAGAACGGCAGGGGGTACGTAGCGGTGAAATGGGGAAATATTGTAATTGTCGCAGCATATTTCTCCCCCAATGAACCGCTGCGTGCCTTTGAGCGCCTCCTCGAGAGAGTGGGGCAAGTGGTCGAGGGTGCGGCGCCGACACCGATCATGCTAATGGGAGACCTTAACGCCAAACACTCTGCGTGGGGTTCTCCCATAACCAGCCCAAGAGGGGTAACACTCTATGATTGGGCGGTGGGAATGGGGCTTGAAGTCCTAAACCGGGGCAACACTTCCACATGCGTGCGGCGAAATGGTGCCTCGATAGTGGACGTGACGCTCGCGACCTCGAGTATTGCTGCACGCATTGAGGACTGGCGCGTCCTGGAGGACGTGGAGACCCTCTCCGACCACCGCTACATACGGATGTCGGTCTCCAATACGCCCCATTCCCAACAGCCCACTCGAGGCAGAGGGAGACGCCAGGGGTTCCCCAGGTGGAATATGGCTAGCCTCAACAGGGACCTGGCTGAAGAGGCTGCCATGGTAATAGAGTGGAGAGAACCCATACCAAGCCGCTCCCTTGGTGTGGAGGAAAGGGCACGTGGCTTTCGCGCGTCGCTCACTGAGGTGTGCGACGCATCCATGAGGAGGTCTGGTCCGCCGCCTGCTAAAAGGCAGGTACACTGGTGGTCTGAGGACATCGCTGCACTCAGATCTATCAGCAACCGTGCCCGCAGGGAGTACACCAGATGCAGGCGGCGGCGCAACCGCGAATACGGGGAGGAGGCCCGACTCTATTCTGCCCTCCAGGAGGCCAAAAAGGCCCTGTCGGTAGCAATTGCCAAAGCGAAAGACGACGCCCACGAAGCGTTTCTGGCCACGCTAGACAGGGACCCATGGGGGAGGCCATATAGGGTAGTTCGCAACAAAATGCGCCACGCCCCCCCCACGGCCTCCTTGGAACCGGACCTCCTCAATAAAATTGTTGAAGGCCTTTTCCCATCGGCCCAAGAATTTGCTCCTCCGAGTATGCAGGTCCCCGAGCGGGAGTCCACCACGGCCCCAGTGCCACCGGTGACGGATGATGAGTTCGACCGGGGTATGACACGTCTGACAGCCTGCAAAAAGGCACCAGGCCCGGACGGCGTCCCCGGTCTGATTCTACCGGTGGTCGCAAAACACCTCGGGAGCCGCCTCAGACAATTATTCGACGACTGTCTGTCGTCTGGGCGGTTTCCCAGGCCGTGGAAAGAGGGAAGACTCTGCTTGCTCAGAAAGGAGAGCCGACCCGAGGACTCCCCTTCGGGATGGAGGCCCCTACTGATGCTGGATGAGACTGGTAAGCTGCTGGAACGAATTGTCGCCTCCAGAATCATCCAGCATCTGGAAAATGTCGGACCAAACGTGTCGGACCGCCAATTTGGTTTTAGAAAAGGGCGGTCGACCGTTGATGCGATAGGGGCCCTCCGCGAATTCTCGGAGGACGCAATAAAAAGGAAGGGAGGAGCCGTGGGTGTCTCGTTAGACATCGCAAACGCCTTCGGCTCCCTCCCATATGAGGTAATAAAGGAGGCACTCCGATACCACGGAGTGCCTCTCTATCTGAGAAACCTCGTAGGGCACTACCTCTCTGAGAGGGTGGTGCTCTACGAGGACAGAGAAGGGAGGAAAGCCAGGGCGATGACCTGCGGTGTTCCTCAGGGGTCAGTGCTAGGACCCCTGCTTTGGAACATCGGCTTTGACTGGGCCATCCGCGGGAGCCTACTCCCCCGGATGACCGTCATCTGCTATGCGGATGACACGATGGTGGCCATCTGGGGTGAGAAGCTGGAGAGCACCCTCAGGACAGCTGCAGTCGCAGCAGACCTGATGGTCACCCGCGTCAGGCTGCTGGGGCTCAGGGTGGCCCTCAGCAAGTGCGAGGTCATCGTCTTTGGCAAAAGGGGCTGGAAACCGCCTGAGGGAGCGTCCATTCCAATAGGTGGGGAAAGGGTCCAGGTGAAGCCGTACATTAAGTACTTGGGCATAACCATGGACCCACGCTGGGACTTCCGGGAGCACTTTAAACAACTAGCACCCCGGATAGTCGGTGCAGCATCGGCCATGGGCCGGCTGCTGCCCAATGTCGGAGGGCCTAGCGCCCGGTGCCGGAAACTATATGCGGGCGTAGCCCGGAGCATGGCACTATATGGGGCGCCAATCTGGGCAGATAAGCTCTCCAGAGCCAACGTGGCCCAGCTGCGAAGGCCACAAAGAGTGGTGGCCAACCGCATAGCTCGGGCCTACGTAACGGTGGCTTGGGCGGCGGCATGCGTATTGGCCGGCACCCCACCATGGGACATGGACGCAAAAATTCAGGCGGAGGTTTATTGGGAGCGGGCGAGAAGACGAGCTCTCGGGGAAAGGCCCGCCCCAAGAGAAGTGAGAGGGGCCCGTCAGTTGGCCGTAGACAGGTTGAAAGAGCGGTGGCGAGATGAGCTAGAAAACTCCCAGTATGGTATACGTACCATCGGGGCGCTCCTCCCATCGCTCGAAGATTGGATGGATAGAAAGTACGGCCAACTGACGTACAGAATGACGCAGGTGATGACCGGACACGGGTGCTTCGGTCATTACCTGCATACAATAGGCAGAGAGCCAAGCCCGGTCTGCCACGAGTGTGGGGAGCCGGACGACACGGCTCAACACACCCTGGCAGAATGTGAGAGGTGGGCCACAGAAAGGGTGGCCCTAGCAGTGGCCCTGGGCGACCGCGATCTCTCGCTGCACTGCATCGTCAGTAAGATGCTGGGCAGCGAGAGATGCTGGGACGCGATGTCCTGCTTCTGCGAGACGGTAATGTCGCAGAAGGAGACCGCTGAGAGGGAGCGTGAAGCGAGAGCTGAAGCGCTCCCATGCCGGCGAGGACGAAGAGGCAGACGGCGGGCGCAATACGCCCGCCGTTTACCCTAATCGCGCCGTAAGGCGAAACCGGGGGGCGTCGTGGTAGAATGCTTGCGATCCCACGGCGCCCCCAACAACGGCTGGTGCGGAAACGCCGTAGGAGGTTTTAGTGGGTAGTCTGGGCCGATTAGCGACCCGGGAGTCCCACACTCCAGGGGAGATCCCCTTCCCCTGGGTCGCCTGTAAATGGGTTTCCTCCTACGAGAACAAAAAAAAAAAAAAAAAAAAAAAAAAAAAAAAAAAAAAAAAAAAAAAGGTTAGGTTAGGTTAGGTTAGGTTAGGTTAGGTTAGGTTAGGTTAGGTTAGGTTAGGTTAGGTTAGGTTAGGTTAGGTTAGGTTAGGTTAGGTTAGGTTAGGTTAGGTTAGGTTAGGTTAGGTTTTTTTTTTTTTTTTTTTTTAAAGCTTATGTATTTTGTGGGCAAGAATATGTATGACTAATTTTCTCAATTTAATTGTAGGAAGATTAGCGGTGATGGGTACCTGCTATTTGATACAGGTACCGCATCTTCGCTACATCACTTGAGCAGATTTAGTAGCTTTAAGTGCCATTTATTTGTTTTAGGTGTGTGACTATGTAATTTACATGCTCTATGAAGTATTTAGTGACTTGTTCGGATTTAGTAAGCGCGACAAAGTTAAAAGGTTCGATTTTCATTTTAAGGCACATCATTGTGTATTTTTCGCGGCTACTGTAGAATATTGGACAGTGTTCTAAAAGGTGGTGCACATCCTGAGGAGTCTCGTCGTCGCAAGGACAACGATCGTCCTCAGTTATTTTGTATTTGTGGAGATATGATTTGTGGTATCCGTGTCCAGTTAGGATTTGTGTGATGGTGAAGGAGATTTTTACAAATTTTCTGAAATCGGCTATTGCATGTATGGATGAGAAGAAAGATTTTGTGATGGCCCCTTGTGGGGCCGCCTCGTATTCACACTGCCAAGCGTCTAAAGTGCGCTGACGCAGAAGTCGCTTGGCGTGTGAGAGTGGGAAGTGGTTTAGCAGTGTTGCGGTTTTCTTCTCGGCGGCCTCTTTCGCCGCAACATCTGCTATCTCATTCCCCACTATGCCAACATGAGCCTTAGTCCAAATGAATTTGACGGTTATGTGGATGGATGAGAGGAAGGAGATGAGATGGTGAATTTGGTTGACTAGAGGGTCGGTGTTGCTGCGGTCTTGGATGGCCTTAAGGGAAGATTGAGAGTCCGAGAAGATGAGGGCTTCGGCAAAGTCTCGGTTTGAATTTTTGAGCCACTTTAGGGCTTCTGTAATGGCAAATAGTTCGCACATAAAGACCGAAGTAGTGCGGCACAACTTAAATTTCTTTATTACTGGCTGTTGATCTTCCATCATCACCACAAAGGATGCCCCCGCTTGTCCGTCCTCTTTTTTACTGCCATCAGTAAAGATGTTGGGAGCGTCCGGGTTAATGAGCTCAGTTGTGTCATTCTGTGTTGTGGCTTCGGCGAAAGAGATGGAGATCCGGCTAGCGGGGTGTAAGAGATCCTTTATAGGGACACGTCTGTGAAGTTTGATATCCTGTGGTAGGTCCTCAAAAGTACCCGTCGTTTTTATGTTGTGGACTTCGTAAGCCTCTTTTATCACCAGATGAAGGGGTGGAAATTGCGCTAGGGCCTCAGCGGCTACCGCAGAGATGGTGTGGAACCCTCTTATGGCTCTGATCGCGAATGCTCTCTGAAATGCTCGTAGTGCCTGCCGTACTGAGTAAAACTTGATGGCCGTTCCCCAGATTCCAGCAGCATAAGTGATGATGGGTGTGATTACTTGTCTGTAAATGCATTCTACATTTTCAGAGTGGACGCCCCAAGTCGGCCTGACGAATTTGCACAGATTTTTGAATATCTTGGTGGCTTTTCCTATTATGTATTTCGAGTGTTGTATAAAGTTTAATTTATCGTCGATTATGACCCCTAGGAGTTTGATCTGTTGCAATATTGGAATGACGGTGTTGCTGATAGTTATTCGGGCTTGTTTGGTTTGTGCAGTGAAAGAGATGGCTTGGGTTTTTTCCGGACCGAATTGAAGCTTGACTCTTTTCCCCCATGAGTATATGACATCAAGACACTTCCCGGTGGCAGTCTCGACTTCCTCCCGAGTCTTGCCCTCAACGATTAGGAGTACGTCATCTGCAAACGCTTGAATATGCGCGGCTTCAGGGAGTTGGATGTTCAAAAGCTCGTCCAGTATCAGGTTCCAAAACACTGGTCCGCACGCGGAGCCCTGGACGCAACCCTTAGACATGCTCTTGGAGGCCTCGCCGTCCGCATAATTTAAAGTGACGATCCTGTCAGTGACGTAGTTTCTGATAAGGTGGTAGATATTTTTGGGGCATTTGATGTGTTGGAGTCGCTTGAAAAGTGCTGGCCACCATGCATTGTCAAATGCCGCCTTGATGTCCAGCGACACTGCCACTACTTGGCGACCGTTGGATTTTGCTGTCCTGATGACCTCTAAGGCTTTTCCGAGGGCGTCTGTTGTTGAAGTTTGCTCCCTGAAGCCAAACTGGTTGGTATTCAGAGAGTTTTCGCATTCCGCTTTGTACATAATCCTTTTAACGATGAGCTTTTCGAGGATTTTTCCGAAAACACAGATTAATCCAATGGGTCTGTACGAGCTCAACGAGTCCATATCGGTTTTGCCCGGTTTCGGCAAAATCTTGACTACCGCTCGTTTCCAGGGTTTAGGAAAATGGCCTGTCTGTAGGCATCTATTGTACAGAGCCGTAAGGAAGTCCGGTTGGGCCTCAAAGACCGCGCCGCAAATGTCTGAAGTGAGGTGGTCGGCTCCTGGAGCTTTTTTAGGGCTGATGTGAGAGAGACATTCTCGGATCTCTGCCTCTGAAAACAGTAGATCGTCTTCTGTGTTGGGTGATTCAGACATTGCGGCCCGCGTCTCTTGATGTTCGTTGGAATTGTCGGGGGTATCATCAGGATAAAAGTGTTTGAGGAGCGCGGAAGCTGTATTTTCGCCGCTGTCAGTGAATGCTCCACCGCAATTGAGTGTTTGTGGAGGTCTCCTCAGTGGTGAGTCCTTGATGATACGGTTTGTGACCGCCCAAACGTCTTCCTTGCCTTGCGCCTCGCAGAACTGTCGAAAATGATCAGTCGATGTTTTCGAGAGGGTCCGGGCATACTCTTGTTTAGCTTTGCTATATAGTTTTATTACCTCATCGAGGGGTTTCTTTGACTTCTTTAGGTCGTGGAGGCGATGGTGTAGACGAATGCACTCCTTCTTCTGTAGTTCTAACTCATCGGACCACCACGGGTTGTAGAACTTAGCTCCTAGTTTGCGGGGGAGCGTGCTGTAGCAGGTGTCCTGCACAATCGCGGTTAAGCGGTCTACTACCCGGTCCAGCCCGATGCCAGTGAGAGAGTCCAATTGAGTTTGGGCGATCAGTGGCTCCATTCTTTCGTTGAGCTTTTCACGAAACCTATCCCAATCGGCACGGTATGTCGAAAACCTAAATGTAGTTGTACTTTTGGGCTTTTCTGGTCTGCGTGCAGTATGAAGCTCATATTCGACAGCATTGTGGTCTGAGGATGGGCAAGCGTCGCTATTGACTCTCCAGTTGTGAACGGCGTCCGCAAGACTCTGGGACGAGTAGGTGATATCGACTACCGATGAACAATGGGCACCATGTCGGATCGCTTCGAAGGTAGGAACATGACCAACGTTGCAGACGACCATGTTGTGCGAGGCCATGACCGCGACAACGTCCTCCCCTCGGGAGTTCGCCGACGCTTCGCCCCACTCCTGGTGGCTGCCATTGGCATCGCCGCCAACCAGCCGCAAGGATGAACCTGCTGACCGGAGGAAACGATCCAATTTTTTAATGGTGTTGTCGTTGTCCATGTTTGGTTCAATATAAAAGGATGCTACTTCCAATTTGTTAAGACCCAGACTGACTCTAGCTATGACCAGATTTGCGGTGGAAAGCTGCGTAATTCCCAGAGCTGCCACCTTAGATGTTGTTACGATGCAAGCCTTGACTCGTGAGCCATTTGGGAATTGGTAGATGTTTATACCGGGAGGGGGTTTTACCTCGAGGGAGGCACCCACATATGGTTCGGAAATTAAAGCGATGTCATAGGAATTTAGGTGAAAATACCTAAAGAATTCCTGCTGTGAAATATAAGAGCGCTGGAGGTTGCACTGTATAATCTTTAGTTTGTTGTTAATAACCATAGTCGGTGCTTTCCTGTAGGGATTTGACTGCGTTGACTATTCTAGGGCATAACTTATTGTCGGTGGCTGCATGGTTTGTGTTCGCGCTACGCACAGATTTGCAGTTATAACAGCACTTTTTGTCAGGGTTGGCACGGTCAGGGCACGAGGTAACGTGGTGAGCAGTGGAGCCGCAGTGGGCGCACGGGTAGAACTCTGCGGTGCATTTGCCGTTAGTGTGCCCGAACTGCAGGCACTTGTAACATTGCACGAAGCGGCTAAAGTCCACCACGTGCACCCGCTGATGCTCCACGTTGACACGCCCACCCTCGACCAGCCTACGTCGGATTGCCGGGGCCACTTCTAACACTGCGTTGTAAAAGCGATCGTTGCGGTTTTTGAGGAGAAAGCAAAGGCGGACGTCCTCGGGTGGGATTTGGTTTTGGTGGCTTACCACGTCCACCAATTCCTCCCTCTGTACCTCCTTGCTGACTCCCTTCAGGATGACGAGTGGGCGACGAAGTTTTGACTCCTCCGCTACGATTCCGGGTATGTTATTTACTTTATGTAAGACTTCGTCGCGCTGTTCATTTGTGTCGAATTCGACCTTTATCATATTTTGGCGCAGAGATTTTACTTTGTTGGGGGCAAAAGTTGAGTTGCGGAAGGAAATGTGCTTCCTCCATTCGTCATATACGACTGTCTGTTTGTCGCTGGCTTCTTTGGTTTTGACTATTATTGAAGGTAGGGTGCGCGAAGGGGGAGGGATGCGTTTTGGGGAGGGCGTCGCCACGGCCGCGGCAAAAGATTTAGTGAGCGCCGGTGGAGAGGGCGCTGGAGCCGGCAACATGGCCTTCAGCTCCTCGCGGATGCTCTCCCGGATGACCGAGACAATAGAGCTCTGATCCGGGAGGCTCTCTGAAGCCGGAGGAGGCGCAGTTTTCGGCTCGGCCTCATTGACCCTTGCTAGCGCCTGCGCAGCTCTTTGGATCTCTTGCGCTGCCGTGGAGATGAGCCGTTTATTGGATGCCGTTACGCTCTTTCCCTCGTTTACGGCTTTATTGATCGTGTAAGTCAGTTTCGTTATCACGGTCATGAACGAGTCTATGCCTTTCACCTCCTCAGAGTGAGCCGGCAACTCTATGACCATGTTACTATTGGCGGACTTACTCGATTTGCCAGTAGTCGGTTTAGAGGTTGGTGCAGTTTTGGTGGATATTTGAGGGGTAGATAGTTGAGGGGTGTCGCTCATGCTTATGGCGCTGATTTGTGAGCCGCTAACTGACTCGCTGTCCGACACGTACTGCAGCCGGGGCATTTCGGAATCGGAAGACACATGAAGGTCCACGTTAGGGGTGAGCAGAGCACCGATTTCGCTGGTTGGCGACACATTCGCTTGGTCGGAGGGGCCGGATGCTGTTAAGAAGGCCCTGGAATGGCTCGGTAGAGGTGGAGAAGGTGGAGGGGGCGTGGGGGGTGCAGGGGGAGGCCGAGTGGTCGCCTCCTTCCGGGTGGGAGACCGGGTGAGCACCATGGTGTAATCAGTAGACAACAAGAATTTACCAATATACGTGGGACTAAAATGAGCTATTAAAATAAAACTATTGCTTCTAGAACGATGAGAACAAGTCAGAAATAGTTTTTAGAACCGGATAGACAATAAGAACTAATCAAAAGATAGAAAAAATTTAAGGGGAAAAAGTCGATTTGCGGTTTCGACTTACGTCGGCGAGCGGTGTTTACCTAGCTGAGAAAACCAGGGTGGGCGGGGGGGCGATTTTTCCGCGGATTTTTACCGGGAATGGCGCAAAATGAGGGGATAGGCAGCAGGAACGATATTCAGAAGTAAAAAGAGGGAGTTCGGAGGGAAAAAATTAGTTTAGGGATGAAAAAAGGTATTTAAATAGCAAAAAAACCGTTAGAAGAGAAAAACGCCGAAAAAGTATGAAAAACCACAAGGATCGGGAACAAAGGGGGTGCAGGATGGATGGCCGCGTCGAGACGAAGAGATTGAGGTATCACAAGTTGGTGTAAGTACTCAAGAGATGGGTGATCGATTTGTGCACCTCACGTATTAGGTAACCTCGGTTTCTATGAAAATTACGGAAAAAAATTAATAATTAAATAACTACTGAACCGAATTTGATGATTTTGGTGTCTAACGATAGGGAATAATTAACGGGATGATAGACAGAAACTAATTAGACAGGGTTTGATATAAAAAATTTGAATTACCGAGAAAAAAGTGTGATTTTTGATAACTGAAACTACTAAAAACAAGAAAAACAAAGGGAAATTGAGTCGGATTTTTACCGGGAATGGCGCAAAATGAGGGGATAGGCAGCAGGAACGATATTCAGAAGTAAAAAGAGGGAGTTCGGAGGGAAAAAATTAGTTTAGGGATGAAAAAAGGTATTTAAATAGCAAAAAAACCGTTAGAAGAGAAAAACGCCGAAAAAGTATGAAAAACCACAAGGATCGGGAACAAAGGGGGTGCAGGATGGATGGCCGCGTCGAGACGAAGAGATTGAGGTATCACAAGTTGGTGTAAGTACTCAAGAGATGGGTGATCGATTTGTGCACCTCACGTATTAGGTAACCTCGGTTTCTATGAAAATTACGGAAAAAAATTAATAATTAAATAACTACTGAACCGAATTTGATGATTTTGGTGTCTAACGATAGGGAATAATTAACGGGATGATAGACAGAAACTAATTAGACAGGGTTTGATATAAAAAATTTGAATTACCGAGAAAAAAGTGTGATTTTTGATAACTGAAACTACTAAAAACAAGAAAAACAAAGGGAAATTGAGTCGGATTTTTACCGGGAATGGCGCAAAATGAGGGGATAGGCAGCAGGAACGATATTCAGAAGTAAAAAGAGGGAGTTCGGAGGGAAAAAATTAGTTTAGGGATGAAAAAAGGTATTTAAATAGCAAAAAAACCGTTAGAAGAGAAAAACGCCGAAAAAGTATGAAAAACCACAAGGATCGGGAACAAAGGGGGTGCAGGATGGATGGCCGCGTCGAGACGAAGAGATTGAGGTATCACAAGTTGGTGTAAGTACTCAAGAGATGGGTGATCGATTTGTGCACCTCACGTATTAGGTAACCTCGGTTTCTATGAAAATTACGGAAAAAAATTAATAATTAAATAACTACTGAACCGAATTTGATGATTTTGGTGTCTAACGATAGGGAATAATTAACGGGATGATAGACAGAAACTAATTAGACAGGGTTTGATATAAAAAATTTGAATTACCGAGAAAAAAGTGTGATTTTTGATAACTGAAACTACTAAAAACAAGAAAAACAAAGGGAAATTGAGTCGGATTTTTACCGGGAATGGCGCAAAATGAGGGGATAGGCAGCAGGAACGATATTCAGAAGTAAAAAGAGGGAGTTCGGAGGGAAAAAATTAGTTTAGGGATGAAAAAAGGTATTTAAATAGCAAAAAAACCGTTAGAAGAGAAAAACGCCGAAAAAGTATGAAAAACCACAAGGATCGGGAACAAAGGGGGTGCAGGATGGATGGCCGCGTCGAGACGAAGAGATTGAGGTATCACAAGTTGGTGTAAGTACTCAAGAGATGGGTGATCGATTTGTGCACCTCACGTATTAGGTAACCTCGGTTTCTATGAAAATTACGGAAAAAAATTAATAATTAAATAACTACTGAACCGAATTTGATGATTTTGGTGTCTAACGATAGGGAATAATTAACGGGATGATAGACAGAAACTAATTAGACAGGGTTTGATATAAAAAATTTGAATTACCGAGAAAAAAGTGTGATTTTTGATAACTGAAACTACTAAAAACAAGAAAAACAAAGGGAAATTGAGTCGGATTTTTACCGGGAATGGCGCAAAATGAGGGGATAGGCAGCAGGAACGATATTCAGAAGTAAAAAGAGGGAGTTCGGAGGGAAAAAATTAGTTTAGGGATGAAAAAAGGTATTTAAATAGCAAAAAAACCGTTAGAAGAGAAAAACGCCGAAAAAGTATGAAAAACCACAAGGATCGGGAACAAAGGGGGTGCAGGATGGATGGCCGCGTCGAGACGAAGAGATTGAGGTATCACAAGTTGGTGTAAGTACTCAAGAGATGGGTGATCGATTTGTGCACCTCACGTATTAGGTAACCTCGGTTTCTATGAAAATTACGGAAAAAAATTAATAATTAAATAACTACTGAACCGAATTTGATGATTTTGGTGTCTAACGATAGGGAATAATTAACGGGATGATAGACAGAAACTAATTAGACAGGGTTTGATATAAAAAATTTGAATTACCGAGAAAAAAGTGTGATTTTTGATAACTGAAACTACTAAAAACAAGAAAAACAAAGGGAAATTGAGTCGGATTTTTACCGGGAATGGCGCAAAATGAGGGGATAGGCAGCAGGAACGATATTCAGAAGTAAAAAGAGGGAGTTCGGAGGGAAAAAATTAGTTTAGGGATGAAAAAAGGTATTTAAATAGCAAAAAAACCGTTAGAAGAGAAAAACGCCGAAAAAGTATGAAAAACCACAAGGATCGGGAACAAAGGGGGTGCAGGATGGATGGCCGCGTCGAGACGAAGAGATTGAGGTATCACAAGTTGGTGTAAGTACTCAAGAGATGGGTGGTTAGGTTAGGTTAGGTTAGGTTAGGTTAGGTTAGGTTAGGTTAGGTTAGGTTAGGTTAGGTTAGGTTAGGTTAGGTTAGGTTAGGTTAGGTTAGGTTAGGTTAGGTTAGGTTAGGTTAGGTTAGGTTAGGTTAGGTTAGGTTAGGTTAGGTTAGGTTAGGTTAGGTTAGGTTAGGTTAGGTTAGGTTAGGTTAGGTTAGGTTAGGTTAGGTTAGGTTAGGTTAGGTTAGGTTAGGTTAGGTTAGGTTAGGTTAGGTTAGGTTAGGTTAGGTTAGGTTAGGTTAGGTTAGGTTAGGTTAGGTTAGGTTAGGTTAGGTTAGGTTAGGTTAGGTTAGGTTAGGTTAGGTTAGGTTAGGTTAGGTTAGGTTAGGTTAGGTTAGGTTAGGTTAGGTTAGGTTAGGTTAGGTTAGGTTAGGTTAGGTTAGGTTAGGTTAGGTTAGGTTAGGTTAGGTTTTTTTTTTTTTTTTTTTTTTTTTTTTTTTTTTTTTTTTTTGTGATGCTTAAGCATTCTGTTGGAAACGTTTTCTTAGATTAGGGTTTTCAAAATTAGTTAAAAAAAACACAAGTTGCGCCGATGGGCACCTGCTATTTGATACAGGTACCACATCTTTGCTTTATGTGTAGAGAAAATATATTATATTAATACCATTTGTTTGCTTAGATGAGTAACTGTTAAGAATTTTGGGTGTTCTGTGAAATTTTGTGTGGTTGGAAACTAGTTAATTCGGTGCCATTTATCTGCATTGAACTACTATGTTATTTAATTTGATTTAATTTAATTTGTGATCTGTGAACTATGAAATTGCTTGCTGCGTCTTCGGAATTGGGCAACGCTTATACTCTGAAAGCTTCATATTGTATTTAAGGCACACCCTTGTATGTTTTATTGACTATTGTGATTAGGAATTGATTGATATTATGCTTAAAATGGTTGGAATGGTTTGGTCGCGGGGTTTAATCACTAAAGAGGCACCCACGTATGGTTAGTACCCATAGTCGGTGCTCTCTTGTAAAGATATGATTGCGTTGATTATCCTGGGACATGATTGGTTGTCAGTGGCGGAGTGGTCGGTGTTAGTGCCTCGCAGGGCTTTACAATTGTAACAGCACTTTTTGTTGGGGTCTGCACGGTCGGGGCACGAGCTGATATTATGTGCGGTGGAGCCACAGTGGGCACACGGTTGACATTCAGCGGTGCACTTGTTATTGGTGTGCCCGAATTGCAGGCATTTATAGCACTGCACAAATCGGCTGAAGTCCGCCACATGCACCCTCTGGTGGTCCACATTAACGCGCTCCCCATCCACCAGCCTGCGCCGGATCGACGGGGCGACCTCCAACACCGCGTTGAAGTACCGCTCATTACGGTTCTTAAGGAGAAAACAGAGGCGGATATCCTCCTTGGAGACTTGATTTTGGTGGCTCACAATGTCGACCAGTTCCTCTCTTTGGATGTCTTTGCTGACTCCCTTAAGGATGATGAGGGGGCGACGGGGTTTGGCTTCTTCGGCAACTATGCTTGGGACGTTATTCACTTTATGCAACACCTCGTTACGTTGCTCTATAGTGTCAAACTCTACCTTCAACATATTTTGGCGCAGGGGCTTGACCTTGGATGGAGCAAAGGTGGTGTTGCGGAACGAGATTTTCTTCTTCCATTCGTCGAGCACCACCGGTTGCTTATCGCCGGCCTCCTTGGCCTTGACGATAATGGAAGGTAGGGTGCGCGACGGGGGAGTAGGGAGTTTCGGGAAGGGTGACGACGCCACGGCCGCGGCAAAAGATTTGGTAGGCACTGGTGGGGAAGGGGTTATGGTGGTGGTGGGAGCCGGTGACATTGCTTTGAGTTCCTCACGAATGCATTCCCGAATGACCGAGACTAGTGAGCTCTTGTCCGGGAGAACCTCGGCACTCGGAGGAACTGTGGCTGGTTCGGCCTCGTTGACCTTAACCAGCGCCTGAGCCGATCGTTGAATCTCTTGCGCCGCAGCCGCAATGAGCCGCTTGTTGGTGGCAGTGACGCTTTTCCCCTCATTAACGGCCTTGTTAATAGTGTACGTCAGTTTGGTGACTACCGCCATGAAAGAGTCGAGACTCTTCACGTCCTCGAAACGAGCGGGTAGTTCGATCACCATACTGGAGGATTTGCTGGTCTTGGTTGCGGTAGGTTTACGAGGGGGTGGGGGCACAGCTTTGGTGGACGTTTGTGAGGAGGCAGTGGCGTCACTCACTTCGGGCGCTTCAGTGTCAGACATGTACCGAAGGTGGGGCATGTCTGATTCGGGGGATAATTGGAAGTCTACGCTGGGAGTTAAGAGATCTTCCTCATCCATCTCACTAATGGGCGCTATGTACGGTCGAATGCGTTCGGGGGGGCTAGCCGTAGTTGGGGAGGCCCTGGAATTGCCTGCTACTGGTGAGGAAGACCGCGAAGGGCGGTTGGGGGGTGCAGGAGGAGGTCGAGTGGTCGCCTCCTTACGAGTCGGAGACCGGGTGAGCCCCATGGTCTCGTCGGTAGACTTTGAGAATTCACCGAAATTCGTAGGACAAAAACTGACTGTGTAAATAAACTATGACTTCTAGACAGATAAAATCAACTTAGAGACTAATTTTAGGGCGGGACCAACACTAAGCAATAGCCGAAAACGAAAAAATTCCCTAGGGAAAAAAGTCGATTTTCGTTTTCGACTTACGTCGGCGAGCGGTCCTTACCTAGCTGATGAAACTAGGGTGGGCGGGGGGGCGAATTTTTCGCGTATTTTGTCCGGGGATGGCTCAAAATGACGGGGTAGGCAGCCGGAACACTAAACAGAAGTAATTAGGGGGGGGTCCGGAAGAAAAATTTGGTTTATGGACGAAAATGAGTATTTGTATGGCAGAAAAACCGTTAAAGAAGAAAAATGACAAAATAGTATGAAAAATTCGACGGGATGGAGAAAACTGGTATGCAGAACTGATGGCGGCAACAAGACGAAGAGATCAAGGTATCACAATCAGGGGTGGACACACAAAAGATGGGATGCCGATATATGGGTGCGAGGTATAAGGTAACCTCGGTAGGTATTTAAAAAACGAAAATAATTAATAATTAAAAAACTACTGAACGGATTTTAAAAGTTGGGGTGTCAAAAGAAGCGGGGTGACGAGAGGGATGATAGACAGAAACTACTAAACTATTTTTGATAGAAAAAATTTGAGATATCGACAAAAATGTGTGTTTTTTGCAATCTGAAACTACTAAACTACGAAAAACTTAGCGAATTTTTCGCGTATTTTGTCCGGGGATGGCTCAAAATGACGGGGTAGGCAGCCGGAACACTAAACAGAAGTAATTAGGGGGGGGTCCGGAAGAAAAATTTGGTTTATGGACGAAAATGAGTATTTGTATGGCAGAAAAACCGTTAAAGAAGAAAAATGACAAAATAGTATGAAAAATTCGACGGGATGGAGAAAACTGGTATGCAGAACTGATGGCGGCAACAAGACGAAGAGATCAAGGTATCACAATCAGGGGTGGACACACAAAAGATGGGATGCCGATATATGGGTGCGAGGTATAAGGTAACCTCGGTAGGTATTTAAAAAACGAAAATAATTAATAATTAAAAAAACTACTGAACGGATTTTAAAAGTTGGGGTGTCAAAAGAAGCGGGGTGACGAGAGGGATGATAGACAGAAACTACTAAACTATTTTTGATAGAAAAAATTTGAGATATCGACAAAAATGTGTGTTTTTTGCAATCTGAAACTACTAAACTACGAAAAACTTAGCGAATTTTTCGCGTATTTTGTCCGGGGATGGCTCAAAATGACGGGGTAGGCAGCCGGAACACTAAACAGAAGTAATTAGGGGGGGGTCCGGAAGAAAAATTTGGTTTATGGACGAAAATGAGTATTTGTATGGCAGAAAAACCGTTAAAGAAGAAAAATGACAAAATAGTATGAAAAATTCGACGGGATGGAGAAAACTGGTATGCAGAACTGATGGCGGCAACAAGACGAAGAGATCAAGGTATCACAATCAGGGGTGGACACACAAAAGATGGGATGCCGATATATGGGTGCGAGGTATAAGGTAACCTCGGTAGGTATTTAAAAAACGAAAATAATTAATAATTAAAAAACTACTGAACGGATTTTAAAAGTTGGGGTGTCAAAAGAAGCGGGGTGACGAGAGGGATGATAGACAGAAACTACTAAACTATTTTTGATAGAAAAAATTTGAGATATCGACAAAAATGTGTGTTTTTTGCAATCTGAAACTACTAAACTACGAAAAACTTAGCGAATTTTTCGCGTATTTTGTCCGGGGATGGCTCAAAATGACGGGGTAGGCAGCCGGAACACTAAACAGAAGTAATTAGGGGGGGGTCCGGAAGAAAAATTTGGTTTATGGACGAAAATGAGTATTTGTATGGCAGAAAAACCGTTAAAGAAGAAAAATGACAAAATAGTATGAAAAATTCGACGGGATGGAGAAAACTGGTATGCAGAACTGATGGCGGCAACAAGACGAAGAGATCAAGGTATCACAATCAGGGGTGGACACACAAAAGATGGGATGGTTAGGTTAGGTTAGGTTAGGTTAGGTTAGGTTAGGTTAGGTTAGGTTAGGTTAGGTTAGGTTAGGTTAGGTTAGGTTAGGTTAGGTTAGGTTAGGTTAGGTTAGGTTAGGTTAGGTTAGGTTAGGTTAGGTTAGGTTAGGTTAGGTTAGGTTAGGTTAGGTTAGGTTAGGTTAGGTTAGGTTAGGTTAGGTTAGGTTAGGTTAGGTTAGGTTAGGTTAGGTTAGGTTAGGTTAGGTTAGGTTAGGTTAGGTTAGGTTAGGTTAGGTTAGGTTAGGTTAGGTTAGGTTAGGTTAGGTTAGGTTAGGTTAGGTTAGGTTAGGTTAGGTTAGGTTAGGTTAGGTTAGGTTAGGTTAGGTTAGGTTAGGTTAGGTTAGGTTTTTTTTTTTTTTAATTTTATTTGTTTAGACTTTAGGCTGTTGTGTCACATTTGTTTTTTAAGTCTTTAAAAGGCCTTCTAGTTTGTTCGCGATTTGATACGAATCAAACTAGTTGGCCCTTGTTTTACTTATTCAGACACAAATGGTTTTTGAAATATTTATACATATTTATATACTATTATATATATTACAATAATAAATTAACTTGATTTCAATGACACATCTATTTTAAATTATTGAGACAGCCTCCTGGTTTGTTTGCCGTTTGATACAAATCAAACCAGTTGGCCAGTGCTTTGCTTGTTAGAAGTCACAAATAAATTTTTTATTTATTCAGATATGTTTATATTATATTATTTATATTATGGTAATAAATGAAATTGAATTTTATGAAACATGTTAGGCAGCCTCCTGGTTTGTTTGCCATTTGATACAAATCAAACCAGTTGGCCAATGCTTTCCTTATTTTGTTTAGAAGTCACAACTTGTTTATTATATTTATTTGTATATATATACTGTTTATTTATTACACATTATATTATATTATATTATACTATATTAAATTATATCCCTATAATTGATATCCACACTATCCGTAGTCAACACGGTCCAGGATTCTATCCCTCATGGCTCGCAGCCTCGGGCATTCCGCTGAAATCGCTTGGTGCGTTACCGACACGTTTGCTTTAAACTTGTTGTTATGGGAGACACAATTGGTGCATCTGGGTTCTCCTTTTTTGGCCGCCGAGGGGCAGTCCTTGACCGTGTGACCGTTTAGGGCGCAATAGGCGCATGGGGCTGGTTCGGTTGCGGTGCATTTCGCTTGGGTGTGTCCAAATTGCAGGCACTTGAAACATTGCAGGAACGGGGAGAAGTCACTAATGTGAACCCTAAGGTAGTCAATGCAGACCCTTCCGGCTGCGGTGGCCGCTCGCCACACCCTGGGGCTTGCTATGAACACTGCATTGTACAATTTCGGATTGCGGTTATTTCGCAAGAAGCGTAGACGCAAATCCTGGGGGCTTTCAATGAGGGGAGTGAGGTCGCTGTTTTGCTCGGCGATTATGTCCCTTAATTGATCGGAAGGAATTTCCTTCGGGACACCCTTCAGAATGAGCATAGGTGACAGTTTCCGCGCCGGCTCCGCTGCGATTTTGTTTGAGGTCGACAGGCGCTGGATGGCGTCGTCCCTGTCACGATCGCAGTCAAATTCGACGCGGAATTTGTTGTTTGAGACAGCCTTGATGTTGGTTGGGGCGTATTTAGCCTGTCTGAAGTTGATCCCCTCTCTGAGAGCCTCTATAGTTTGCTGTCTGGATGTAGTTTCGGTCGTCGGAGTGACAATCATGGCCGGTTTGGTGATTGGGGGGTGGCTTTTGCCAGCTGCGACGCGAGTGGAAGTGGTAGTGGTAGAAGTGGAGACTGCGGGGGCGGTTCCTCTAGCAACACCCATTGACGCAACGCCGGCGTAGCTAATCGGTGTTGATAGTTGGGCCGCCCTAAGCTTTCCCATTTCTTCCTGAATAGTTCCTCTGATGAGGTTGACAGTTGCCTCGGAGAGGGAGTGGTCAGTGGGTGTGTTGGATGCCTCAGACGGGAGAGAACGAACTCGGTCGGTTTGAGTCTCTTTTGTGACCTTGAGATTGGGGACGCATGTGCAGCACCTGTTGATGGTGCCCACGAAGGCGCTGGTTTGCACGCCAATGTCAGTGAGTATTTGGGTGACCTCCTGACGTTGCTTTTTAGTGACGCTTTTTGATGCGCACAGTAAGCCGATTGCCTCCTGAACGCGAGCCTGAATGCTCGCTTTGTGTCCCTCGACAGGATCTAGGGTGCGAGACACAGTGGGATCAGCTGGTATATTGATGGAGTTGGTGGTTGAGGCTGAGGTGGTGGGCAGAGGACGGGGATGGCCCTTATCGGGCTGACTGTGCACATCAGCCACTGTCACAATAGCGGGGTAGTCAGGTTGCCTTACGGGGCTGCTAGGGGTATCATTGGTTATCTCGGAGTCGGACATGTATCGGAGACATGGCATGTCCGATTCGGAAGCCACCTGAGAGTCGTCGTCATGGAAAAGGCGCAGAAGATCGTCAACGTCACTGGCCGATGGCTCGCTGTATGGAAAGTCAAAATTTGGGCGATGGCTAGGTACCGGTGGAGAAGAAGGTGGAGGTGGTATGGGGGGTGGAGGAGGGGGGCGATTAGTCGCCTCCTTCCGGGTGGGAGACCGGGTGAGCACCATGGTCTCGTCAGTAAGGGACTAAAAATTTACCGAAATTTGAGAAACTAAGACAAGCTGTAAAATTAAAACTGTGGCTTCTGGAAGGATGAAAGCAATTCAGAAACTAATTTTAGGACCAGACAAACAAAATACAATAGTCGGAAGAAAGAAAAATATCAGAAGAAAAAAGTCGATTTACGGTTTGAAATTACGTCGGCGAGCGGAGTTTACCTAGCTGAGAAAACAAGGGTGGGCGGGGGGGCGAATTTTTCGCGGATTTTAACGGGGAATGGCGCAAAATGAAGGGATAGGCAGCAGGAATGATATTCGGAAGTAAAAAGAGGGAGTTCGGAGGGAAAAATGAAGTTTTGGGAGGGAAGTAGGTATAGAAATAGCGAAAAAACCGTTAGAAAAGAAAAACGCCGAAAAAGTACCAAAAACAAACGGGAATGGAGACAACGAATGTGCAGGATAGATGGCCGCGTCGAGACGAAGAGATTGGTGTATCACAATTGGGTATGGACACGCAAGAGATGGGTGACCGTTCTATGGGTCCGAGGTATAAGGTAAACTCGGTTTGTATGAAAAATATAGAAAATAATTAATAACTGAAAAACTACTGAACAGATTTTAAAGATTGATATGTCAAAATACGGGGAATAACGACCGGGATGATAGGCAGAAACTATTTAGACACGGTTTGATAGAAAAAAATTAAATTAGACGGAAAAAAGTGTGAATTTCGAAGGCTGAAACGACTAAAAACAGAATAACTAAGCGAAATTGGGACGGATTTTAACGGGGAATGGCGCAAAATGAAGGGATAGGCAGCAGGAATGATATTCGGAAGTAAAAAGAGGGAGTTCGGAGGGAAAAATGAAGTTTTGGGAGGGAAGTAGGTATAGAAATAGCGAAAAAACCGTTAGAAAAGAAAAACGCCGAAAAAGTACCAAAAACAAACGGGAATGGAGACAACGAATGTGCAGGATAGATGGCCGCGTCGAGACGAAGAGATTGGTGTATCACAATTGGGTATGGACACGCAAGAGATGGGTGACCGTTCTATGGGTCCGAGGTATAAGGTAAACTCGGTTTGTATGAAAAATATAGAAAATAATTAATAACTGAAAAACTACTGAACAGATTTTAAAGATTGATATGTCAAAATACGGGGAATAACGACCGGGATGATAGGCAGAAACTATTTAGACACGGTTTGATAGAAAAAAATTAAATTAGACGGAAAAAAGTGTGAATTTCGAAGGCTGAAACGACTAAAAACAGAATAACTAAGCGAAATTGGGACGGATTTTAACGGGGAATGGCGCAAAATGAAGGGATAGGCAGCAGGAATGATATTCGGAAGTAAAAAGAGGGAGTTCGGAGGGAAAAATGAAGTTTTGGGAGGGAAGTAGGTATAGAAATAGCGAAAAAACCGTTAGAAAAGAAAAACGCCGAAAAAGTACCAAAAACAAACGGGAATGGAGACAACGAATGTGCAGGATAGATGGCCGCGTCGAGACGAAGAGATTGGTGTATCACAATTGGGTATGGACACGCAAGAGATGGGTGACCGTTCTATGGGTCCGAGGTATAAGGTAAACTCGGTTTGTATGAAAAATATAGAAAATAATTAATAACTGAAAAACTACTGAACAGATTTTAAAGATTGATATGTCAAAATACGGGGAATAACGACCGGGATGATAGGCAGAAACTATTTAGACACGGTTTGATAGAAAAAAATTAAATTAGACGGAAAAAAGTGTGAATTTCGAAGGCTGAAACGACTAAAAACAGAATAACTAAGCGAAATTGGGACGGATTTTAACGGGGAATGGCGCAAAATGAAGGGATAGGCAGCAGGAATGATATTCGGAAGTAAAAAGAGGGAGTTCGGAGGGAAAAATGAAGTTTTGGGAGGGAAGTAGGTATAGAAATAGCGAAAAAACCGTTAGAAAAGAAAAACGCCGAAAAAGTACCAAAAACAAACGGGAATGGAGACAACGAATGTGCAGGATAGATGGCCGCGTCGAGACGAAGAGATTGGTGTATCACAATTGGGTATGGACACGCAAGAGATGGGTGACCGTTCTATGGGTCCGAGGTATAAGGTAAACTCGGTTTGTATGAAAAATATAGAAAATAATTAATAACTGAAAAACTACTGAACAGATTTTAAAGATTGATATGTCAAAATACGGGGAATAACGACCGGGATGATAGGCAGAAACTATTTAGACACGGTTTGATAGAAAAAAATTAAATTAGACGGAAAAAAGTGTGAATTTCGAAGGCTGAAACGACTAAAAACAGAATAACTAAGCGAAATTGGGACGGATTTTAACGGGGAATGGCGCAAAATGAAGGGATAGGCAGCAGGAATGATATTCGGAAGTAAAAAGAGGGAGTTCGGAGGGAAAAATGAAGTTTTGGGAGGGAAGTAGGTATAGAAATAGCGAAAAAACCGTTAGAAAAGAAAAACGCCGAAAAAGTACCAAAAACAAACGGGAATGGAGACAACGAATGTGCAGGATAGATGGCCGCGTCGAGACGAAGAGATTGGTGTATCACAATTGGGTATGGACACGCAAGAGATGGGTGACCGTTCTATGGGTCCGAGGTATAAGGTAAACTCGGTTTGTATGAAAAATATAGAAAATAATTAATAACTGAAAAACTACTGAACAGATTTTAAAGATTGATATGTCAAAATACGGGGAATAACGACCGGGATGATAGGCAGAAACTATTTAGACACGGTTTGATAGAAAAAAATTAAATTAGACGGAAAAAAGTGTGAATTTCGAAGGCTGAAACGACTAAAAACAGAATAACTAAGCGAAATTGGGACGGATTTTAACGGGGAATGGCGCAAAATGAAGGGATAGGCAGCAGGAATGATATTCGGAAGTAAAAAGAGGGAGTTCGGAGGGAAAAATGAAGTTTTGGGAGGGAAGTAGGTATAGAAATAGCGAAAAAACCGTTAGAAAAGAAAAACGCCGAAAAAGTACCAAAAACAAACGGGAATGGAGACAACGAATGTGCAGGATAGATGGCCGCGTCGAGACGAAGAGATTGGTGTATCACAATTGGGTATGGACACGCAAGAGATGGGTGACCGTTCTATGGGTCCGAGGTATAAGGTAAACTCGGTTTGTATGAAAAATATAGAAAATAATTAATAACTGAAAAACTACTGAACAGATTTTAAAGATTGATATGTCAAAATACGGGGAATAACGACCGGGATGATAGGCAGAAACTATTTAGACACGGTTTGATAGAAAAAAATTAAATTAGACGGAAAAAAGTGTGAATTTCGAAGGCTGAAACGACTAAAAACAGAATAACTAAGCGAAATTGGGACGGATTTTAACGGGGAATGGCGCAAAATGAAGGGATAGGCAGCAGGAATGATATTCGGAAGTAAAAAGAGGGAGTTCGGAGGGAAAAATGAAGTTTTGGGAGGGAAGTAGGTATAGAAATAGCGAAAAAACCGTTAGAAAAGAAAAACGCCGAAAAAGTACCAAAAACAAACGGGAATGGAGACAACGAATGTGCAGGATAGATGGCCGCGTCGAGACGAAGAGATTGGTGTATCACAATTGGGTATGGACACGCAAGAGATGGGTGACCGTTCTATGGGTCCGAGGTATAAGGTAAACTCGGTTTGTATGAAAAATATAGAAAATAATTAATAACTGAAAAACTACTGAACAGATTTTAAAGATTGATATGTCAAAATACGGGGAATAACGACCGGGATGATAGGCAGAAACTATTTAGACACGGTTTGATAGAAAAAAATTAAATTAGACGGAAAAAAGTGTGAATTTCGAAGGCTGAAACGACTAAAAACAGAATAACTAAGCGAAATTGGGACGGATTTTAACGGGGAATGGCGCAAAATGAAGGGATAGGCAGCAGGAATGATATTCGGAAGTAAAAAGAGGGAGTTCGGAGGGAAAAATGAAGTTTTGGGAGGGAAGTAGGTATAGAAATAGCGAAAAAACCGTTAGAAAAGAAAAACGCCGAAAAAGTACCAAAAACAAACGGGAATGGAGACAACGAATGTGCAGGATAGATGGCCGCGTCGAGACGAAGAGATTGGTGTATCACAATTGGGTATGGACACGCAAGAGATGGGTGACCGTTCTATGGGTCCGAGGTATAAGGTAAACTCGGTTTGTATGAAAAATATAGAAAATAATTAATAACTGAAAAACTACTGAACAGATTTTAAAGATTGATATGTCAAAATACGGGGAATAACGACCGGGATGATAGGCAGAAACTATTTAGACACGGTTTGATAGAAAAAAATTAAATTAGACGGAAAAAAGTGTGAATTTCGAAGGCTGAAACGACTAAAAACAGAATAACTAAGCGAAATTGGGACGGATTTTAACGGGGAATGGCGCAAAATGAAGGGATAGGCAGCAGGAATGATATTCGGAAGTAAAAAGAGGGAGTTCGGAGGGAAAAATGAAGTTTTGGGAGGGAAGTAGGTATAGAAATAGCGAAAAAACCGTTAGAAAAGAAAAACGCCGAAAAAGTACCAAAAACAAACGGGAATGGAGACAACGAATGTGCAGGATAGATGGCCGCGTCGAGACGAAGAGATTGGTGTATCACAATTGGGTATGGACACGCAAGAGATGGGTGACCGTTCTATGGGTCCGAGGTATAAGGTAAACTCGGTTTGTATGAAAAATATAGAAAATAATTAATAACTGAAAAACTACTGAACAGATTTTAAAGATTGATATGTCAAAATACGGGGAATAACGACCGGGATGATAGGCAGAAACTATTTAGACACGGTTTGATAGAAAAAAATTAAATTAGACGGAAAAAAGTGTGAATTTCGAAGGCTGAAACGACTAAAAACAGAATAACTAAGCGAAATTGGGACGGATTTTAACGGGGAATGGCGCAAAATGAAGGGATAGGCAGCAGGAATGATATTCGGAAGTAAAAAGAGGGAGTTCGGAGGGAAAAATGAAGTTTTGGGAGGGAAGTAGGTATAGAAATAGCGAAAAAACCGTTAGAAAAGAAAAACGCCGAAAAAGTACCAAAAACAAACGGGAATGGAGACAACGAATGTGCAGGATAGATGGCCGCGTCGAGACGAAGAGA
>NC_083512.1:10000-12500 GCF_032362555.1 Amyelois transitella | reverse complement strand
TCCGAAGCCGGTCGAAGATCGCGGGCCACCAAGCGTTGTTAAAGGCAGATTTGATGTCGAGAGAAAAAGCGACTGCCAGTTGTTTGTGCTGCTTTGCCTCCTTGATGAGCTCAAGTGCCGTGTTGATCGCCGCCACAGTGTTAGTGTGCTCCTTAAAACCGAACTGCCTCGCACTGAGGCCACCTGTTTTCCCCGCCAAATATGTGACTCGCCTTATAAACAGTTTTTCAAGAACTTTGGCGAACACCGGCAAAAGGCCGATGGGCCTATGTGAATCAAGCGAGCTGTAGTCTGACTTGCCTGGCTTGGGGATTATCTTGATGTAAGCTTCCTTCCACTGCTTGGGGAAGTGCTGAATTTCAAGACATCTATTGTAAATTTGGGTAATTAATTGAGGGTATAGTTTGCTGAATTCGTAACAGATATCAGAAGTGAGATAATCGAGGCCGGGCGCTCGTTTTGGGTTCATGTCTGGTTAGGTTAGGTTAGGTTAGGTTAGGTTAGGTTAGGTTAGGTTAGGTTAGGTTAGGTTAGGTTAGGTTAGGTTAGGTTAGGTTAGGTTAGGTTAGGTTAGGTTAGGTTAGGTTAGGTTAGGTTAGGTTAGGTTAGGTTAGGTTAGGTTAGGTTAGGTTAGGTTAGGTTAGGTTAGGTTAGGTTAGGTTAGGTTAGGTTAGGTTAGGTTAGGTTAGGTTAGGTTAGGTTAGGTTAGGTTAGGTTAGGTTAGGTTAGGTTAGGTTAGGTTAGGTTAGGTTAGGTTAGGTTAGGTTAGGTTAGGTTAGGTTAGGTTAGGTTAGGTTAGGTTAGGTTAGGTTAGGTTAGGTTAGGTTAGGTTAGGTTAGGTTAGGTTAGGTTAGGTTAGGTTAGGTTAGGTTAGGTTAGGTTAGGTTAGGTTAGGTTAGGTTAGGTTAGGTTAGGTTAGGTTAGGTTAGGTTAGGTTAGGTTAGGTTAGGTTAGGTTAGGTTAGGTTAGGTTAGGTTAGGTTAGGTTAGGTTAGGTTAGGTTAGGTTAGGTTAGGTTAGGTTAGGTTAGGTTAGGTTAGGTTAGGTTAGGTTAGGTTAGGTTAGGTTAGGTTAGGTTAGGTTAGGTTAGGTTAGGTTAGGTTAGGTTAGGTTAGGTTAGGTTAGGTTAGGTTAGGTTAGGTTAGGTTAGGTTAGGTTAGGTTAGGTTAGGTTAGGTTAGGTTAGGTTAGGTTAGGTTAGGTTAGGTTAGGTTAGGTTAGGTTAGGTTAGGTTAGGTTAGGTTAGGTTAGGTTAGGTTAGGTTAGGTTAGGTTAGGTTAGGTTAGGTTAGGTTAGGTTAGGTTAGGTTAGGTTAGGTTAGGTTAGGTTAGGTTAGGTTAGGTTAGGTTAGGTTAGGTTAGGTTAGGTTAGGTTAGGTTAGGTTAGGTTAGGTTAGGTTAGGTTAGGTTAGGTTAGGTTAGGTTAGGTTAGGTTAGGTTAGGTTAGGTTAGGTTAGGTTAGGTTAGGTTCCCCCGGATGACCGTCATCTGCTATGCGGATGACACGATGGTGGCCATCTGGGGTGAGAAGCTGGAGAGCACCCTCAGGACAGCTGCAGTCGCAGCAGACCTGATGGTCACCCGCGTCAGGCTGCTGGGGCTCAGGGTGGCCCTCAGCAAGTGCGAGGTCATCGTCTTTGGCAAAAGGGGCTGGAAACCGCCTGAGGGAGCGTCCATTCCAATAGGTGGGGAAAGGGTCCAGGTGAAGCCGTACATTAAGTACTTGGGCATAACCATGGACCCACGCTGGGACTTCCGGGAGCACTTTAAACAACTAGCACCCCGGATAGTCGGCGCAGCATCGGCCATGGGCCGGCTGCTGCCCAATGTCGGAGGGCCTAGCGCCCGGTGCCGGAAACTATATGCGGGCGTAGCCCGGAGCATGGCACTATATGGGGCGCCAATCTGGGCAGATAAGCTCTCCAGAGCCAACGTGGCCCAGCTGCGAAGGCCACAAAGAGTGGTGGCCCAGCTGCGAAGGCCACAAAGAGTGGTGGCCAACCGCATAGCTCGGGCCTACGTAACGGTGGCTTGGGCGGCGGCATGCGTATTAGCCGGCACCCCACCATGGGACATGGACGCAAAAATTCAGGCGGAGGTTTATTGGGAGCGGGCGAGAAGACGAGCTCTCGGGGAAAGGCCCGCCCCAAGAGAAGTGAGAGGGGCCCGTCAGTTGGCCGTAGACAGGTTGAAAGAGCGGTGGCGAGATGAGCTAGAAAACTCCCAGTATGGTATACGTACCATCGGGGCGCTCCTCCCATCGCTCGAAGATTGGATGGATAGAAAGTACGGCCAACTGACGTACAGAATGACGCAGGTGATGACCGGACACGGGTGCTTCGGTCATTACCTGCATACAATAGGCAGAGAGCCAAGCCCGGTCTGCCACGAGTGTGGGGAGCCGGACGACACGGCTCAACACACCCTGGCAGAATGTGAGAGGTGGGCCACAGAAAGGGTGGCCCTAGCAGTGGCCCTGGGCGACCGCGATCTCACGCTGCAC
>NC_083512.1:0-7500 GCF_032362555.1 Amyelois transitella | reverse complement strand
CTACATTATTTGTATCATAATGATACTGCTACTGGTCAATAACTCAATTATCAATTATGTTACATAATTTTCGTAAACAAAACATTTTCATGAGCATGATTTGCTCTTTCCTTAATTATCAATTTGTATTTTTCTTTTAGCATTGTATACCGTATTTTATAAAACTACCTACATCTATTCTTATTATTCTAAGTCATTTTGTTAAAATTGGTATACATATATATTTTCATCGTCAAACTTAAACTATCTATAAACTGTAGCAACCGAATCTTTGTTTACCACGTAAACATAACCTATGTGTGTCACTTTTTTAAAATTTTTGTTATCATATTGCATAAAATTATTTACACGTGTTTTCGATCCAGAGAATAACACTATTCCCTGGCTCAGAACCACATTTGTGTAGCGTTGGCACCAGACATTTGACCATGGCCCCAGGGACATGCCGCGACCCGCCTTGTACTATTGCCTTAAGTAATGCTAATCATTAATATTGCAATACTGGTCAGCCACGACACGCCTAGAGACCACATATCAATGTCTATGCATATGCAATCCTGGATCTGGCGAGAGCCTCCCACCTTTGCCTGACCTGACACGCGGAGCTAAAAGCGTTGTGATTGCTCACCTCGTTTCCGTCCGCGCGGCAGTTCAGGCACGATGGGACGGCTCCCGCCATCCAGGCCTGGCACACCGCCCTTTGATGCTGTCCACCGCAATGGCAGCACCTTTCCACCGTCTCTCTGCAATGGCGCCTGCCGTGGCCGTAGCCCAGGCACATCGAGCATTGGACCAGCGGAGAATAGTCCTCCGCCTGGATCCGCTGCATACCGATGCGCACTGAGCCGGCCCCGACAGCCGCCCTCCACAGCTTGGGTGGAACACTCAGCACCACATGCTCCAACAGCGGGTTCCGCGATTTTTTTCGAAACTTTATATGTATCTCTTTTTCTTCCTCCTTTAGTATTTTCAATTTTTTACTGTTTTGCTCTGTCAATTTACTAATTATTTGTTCGTTGGTGTTACTTTTCAAAATGTTTTTAAAGATCAGAAGAGGATTTTTATTATCTACCTCCTTTATTCGTAAATTTTCAATTTTTTCAATTCTACCCTTTAATTTTTCCCTGCCTTCTTTTGTTTTGCAGCTTATAATTAATTTCCGATCCCTAGTTTTCCTCACACGCTCAATCTTAATCCATTCTCCGCCTTTGTTTGCCACTTCTCTTATCCGCTCAATGACCTCTTCACTAGTTGCCATTCCCTGCTTGTCATCCACAATAACGGAATGCAACGTGATGGGCTTTCCTAGAGAAGCGGCTACTACCTCTGAATATGTCGGAGACTGTGAGGCTCGCGCTGGTATGTCCTTTTCCTTGTTTCCAATTTGGCTGTCCATCATTTCTTTTATTTGTTGTATATTGCGGGAGTTTTCCTCCAGTCTGTCCACCAATGGTTGAAGGAAGTTCTCCAGCTCCAATATCTTCGACTCCTGTGGGATAGGGGAGGTCTGTGTTCGGACGCAGGGCCGCTGACCTGGCGTGATATTTTGTGGTTCTTGGTAAACAGCCAGATCACACACCAGGTCATCCGCTTCTTTTAGTTTACCAACAACTGAGTCCTTAGTAGTCTTTTTGATCCTCTGCGCCATCAAAACCTCTTCCTTAATAGCTGCCAATAAATCACGGATTTTTCCGCCCAATTCGTCCCTCTCATCGTCCGTCAATCTTTGTCTTCTTCTTTCTTCCCTAAGGAGGGGTGTCTTTGGGAAATACTGTAGGTATTTGCTCTTTGTCCTAGGAGTACCCCACTCTTCGTCTGAGGACAATCGGACGGGGGAGTCCGACGGGGAGCCATGGTTGCTAAATTGAGTAGGGGATATTTGGAAGGCGAGGTCTGTCGCTGTATTTCTAAAAGATACAGATTTCGGAGTACGGTTCAGCGTCATGTTTTAAAATTAAATTTGTAAAAGTTGTAAATAGATACTAAGTATGTAAAAATAAAATGGATAAAATCGAGAGGGTCACAAGAATAAAACGTATTTAAAAACCTTAAACTAATGCCACGTGCAAGCCCGAGCAGCGTTGCACGAATTTCCTGCAGCTTCCTCTCGGTCCTGGTCAGTCCACCGAAGAGTGGTGCGTCCCAGGTATTTTCACAATATCACTGACACTTAAAACACTTTTTTTTTTTTTTTTTTTTTCTTAATTTTTTAACAATTTTTTCACAATTTCACAATTATTTACTAATTTTATTTTGCGGAGCGCATCGGAGCACGTCTGCACTCCACGACGGCTCGAAGCAGACTGGGTTAGGTTAGGTTAGGTTAGGTTAGGTTAGGTTAGGTTAGGTTAGGTTAGGTTAGGTTAGGTTAGGTTAGGTTAGGTTAGGTTAGGTTAGGTTAGGTTAGGTTAGGTTAGGTTAGGTTAGGTTAGGTTAGGTTAGGTTAGGTTAGGTTAGGTTAGGTTAGGTTAGGTTAGGTTAGGTTAGGTTAGGTTAGGTTAGGTTAGGTTAGGTTAGGTTAGGTTAGGTTAGGTTAGGTTAGGTTAGGTTAGGTTAGGTTAGGTTAGGTTAGGTTAGGTTAGGTTAGGTTAGGTTAGGTTAGGTTAGGTTAGGTTAGGTTAGGTTAGGTTAGGTTAGGTTAGGTTAGGTTAGGTTAGGTTAGGTTAGGTTAGGTTAGGTTAGGTTAGGTTAGGTTAGGTTAGGTTAGGTTAGGTTAGGTTAGGTTAGGTTAGGTTAGGTTAGGTTAGGTTAGGTTAGGTTAGGTTAGGTTAGGTTAGGTTAGGTTAGGTTAGGTTAGGTTAGGTTAGGTTAGGTTAGGTTAGGTTAGGTTAGGTTAGGTTAGGTTAGGTTAGGTTAGGTTAGGTTAGGTTAGGTTAGGTTAGGTTAGGTTAGGTTAGGTTAGGTTAGGTTAGGTTAGGTTAGGTTAGGTTAGGTTAGGTTAGGTTAGGTTAGGTTAGGTTAGGTTAGGTTAGGTTAGGTTAGGTTAGGTTAGGTTAGGTTAGGTTAGGTTAGGTTAGGTTAGGTTAGGTTAGGTTAGGTTAGGTTAGGTTAGGTTAGGTTAGGTTAGGTTAGGTTAGGTTAGGTTAGGTTAGGTTAGGTTAGGTTAGGTTAGGTTAGGTTAGGTTAGGTTAGGTTAGGTTAGGTTAGGTTAGGTTAGGTTAGGTTAGGTTAGGTTAGGTTAGGTTAGGTTAGGTTAGGTTAGGTTAGGTTAGGTTAGGTTAGGTTAGGTTAGGTTAGGTTAGGTTAGGTTAGGTTAGGTTAGGTTAGGTTAGGTTAGGTTAGGTTAGGTTAGGTTAGGTTAGGTTAGGTTAGGTTAGGTTAGGTTAGGTTAGGTTAGGTTAGGTTAGGTTAGGTTAGGTTAGGTTAGGTTAGGTTAGGTTAGGTTAGGTTAGGTTAGGTTAGGTTAGGTTAGGTTAGGTTAGGTTAGGTTAGGTTAGGTTAGGTTAGGTTAGGTTAGGTTAGGTTAGGTTAGGTTAGGTTAGGTTAGGTTAGGTTAGGTTAGGTTAGGTTAGGTTAGGTTAGGTTAGGTTAGGTTAGGTTAGGTTAGGTTAGGTTAGGTTAGGTTAGGTTAGGTTAGGTTAGGTTAGGTTAGGTTAGGTTAGGTTAGGTTAGGTTAGGTTAGGTTAGGTTAGGTTAGGTTAGGTTAGGTTAGGTTAGGTTAGGTTAGGTTAGGTTAGGTTAGGTTAGGTTAGGTTAGGTTAGGTTAGGTTAGGTTAGGTTAGGTTAGGTTAGGTTAGGTTAGGTTAGGTTAGGTTAGGTTAGGTTAGGTTAGGTTAGGTTAGGTTAGGTTAGGTTAGGTTAGGTTAGGTTAGGTTAGGTTAGGTTAGGTTAGGTTAGGTTAGGTTAGGTTAGGTTAGGTTAGGTTAGGTTAGGTTAGGTTAGGTTAGGTTAGGTTAGGTTAGGTTAGGTTAGGTTAGGTTAGGTTAGGTTAGGTTAGGTTAGGTTAGGTTAGGTTAGGTTAGGTTAGGTTAGGTTAGGTTAGGTTAGGTTAGGTTAGGTTAGGTTAGGTTAGGTTAGGTTAGGTTAGGTTAGGTTAGGTTAGGTTAGGTTAGGTTAGGTTAGGTTAGGTTAGGTTAGGTTAGGTTAGGTTAGGTTAGGTTAGGTTAGGTTAGGTTAGGTTAGGTTAGGTTAGGTTAGGTTAGGTTAGGTTAGGTTAGGTTAGGTTAGGTTAGGTTAGGTTAGGTTAGGTTAGGTTAGGTTAGGTTAGGTTAGGTTAGGTTAGGTTAGGTTAGGTTAGGTTAGGTTAGGTTAGGTTAGGTTAGGTTAGGTTAGGTTAGGTTAGGTTAGGTTAGGTTAGGTTAGGTTAGGTTAGGTTAGGTTAGGTTAGGTTAGGTTAGGTTAGGTTAGGTTAGGTTAGGTTAGGTTAGGTTAGGTTAGGTTAGGTTAGGTTAGGTTAGGTTAGGTTAGGTTAGGTTAGGTTAGGTTAGGTTAGGTTAGGTTAGGTTAGGTTAGGTTAGGTTAGGTTAGGTTAGGTTAGGTTAGGTTAGGTTAGGTTAGGTTAGGTTAGGTTAGGTTAGGTTAGGTTAGGTTAGGTTAGGTTAGGTTAGGTTAGGTTAGGTTAGGTTAGGTTAGGTTAGGTTAGGTTAGGTTAGGTTAGGTTAGGTTAGGTTAGGTTAGGTTAGGTTAGGTTAGGTTAGGTTAGGTTAGGTTAGGTTAGGTTAGGTTAGGTTAGGTTAGGTTAGGTTAGGTTAGGTTAGGTTAGGTTAGGTTAGGTTAGGTTAGGTTAGGTTAGGTTAGGTTAGGTTAGGTTAGGTTAGGTTAGGTTAGGTTAGGTTAGGTTAGGTTAGGTTAGGTTAGGTTAGGTTAGGTTAGGTTAGGTTAGGTTAGGTTAGGTTAGGTTAGGTTAGGTTAGGTTAGGTTAGGTTAGGTTAGGTTAGGTTAGGTTAGGTTAGGTTAGGTTAGGTTAGGTTAGGTTAGGTTAGGTTAGGTTAGGTTAGGTTAGGTTAGGTTAGGTTAGGTTAGGTTAGGTTAGGTTAGGTTAGGTTAGGTTAGGTTAGGTTAGGTTAGGTTAGGTTAGGTTAGGTTAGGTTAGGTTAGGTTAGGTTAGGTTAGGTTAGGTTAGGTTAGGTTAGGTTAGGTTAGGTTAGGTTAGGTTAGGTTAGGTTAGGTTAGGTTAGGTTAGGTTAGGTTAGGTTAGGTTAGGTTAGGTTAGGTTAGGTTAGGTTAGGTTAGGTTAGGTTAGGTTAGGTTAGGTTAGGTTAGGTTAGGTTAGGTTAGGTTAGGTTAGGTTAGGTTAGGTTAGGTTAGGTTAGGTTAGGTTAGGTTAGGTTAGGTTAGGTTAGGTTAGGTTAGGTTAGGTTAGGTTAGGTTAGGTTAGGTTAGGTTAGGTTAGGTTAGGTTAGGTTAGGTTAGGTTAGGTTAGGTTAGGTTAGGTTAGGTTAGGTTAGGTTAGGTTAGGTTAGGTTAGGTTAGGTTAGGTTAGGTTAGGTTAGGTTAGGTTAGGTTAGGTTAGGTTAGGTTAGGTTAGGTTAGGTTAGGTTAGGTTAGGTTAGGTTAGGTTAGGTTAGGTTAGGTTAGGTTAGGTTAGGTTAGGTTAGGTTAGGTTAGGTTAGGTTAGGTTAGGTTAGGTTAGGTTAGGTTAGGTTAGGTTAGGTTAGGTTAGGTTAGGTTAGGTTAGGTTAGGTTAGGTTAGGTTAGGTTAGGTTAGGTTAGGTTAGGTTAGGTTAGGTTAGGTTAGGTTAGGTTAGGTTAGGTTAGGTTAGGTTAGGTTAGGTTAGGTTAGGTTAGGTTAGGTTAGGTTAGGTTAGGTTAGGTTAGGTTAGGTTAGGTTAGGTTAGGTTAGGTTAGGTTAGGTTAGGTTAGGTTAGGTTAGGTTAGGTTAGGTTAGGTTAGGTTAGGTTAGGTTAGGTTAGGTTAGGTTAGGTTAGGTTAGGTTAGGTTAGGTTAGGTTAGGTTAGGTTAGGTTAGGTTAGGTTAGGTTAGGTTAGGTTAGGTTAGGTTAGGTTAGGTTAGGTTAGGTTAGGTTAGGTTAGGTTAGGTTAGGTTAGGTTAGGTTAGGTTAGGTTAGGTTAGGTTAGGTTAGGTTAGGTTAGGTTAGGTTAGGTTAGGTTAGGTTAGGTTAGGTTAGGTTAGGTTAGGTTAGGTTAGGTTAGGTTAGGTTAGGTTAGGTTAGGTTAGGTTAGGTTAGGTTAGGTTAGGTTAGGTTAGGTTAGGTTAGGTTAGGTTAGGTTAGGTTAGGTTAGGTTAGGTTAGGTTAGGTTAGGTTAGGTTAGGTTAGGTTAGGTTAGGTTAGGTTAGGTTAGGTTAGGTTAGGTTAGGTTAGGTTAGGTTAGGTTAGGTTAGGTTAGGTTAGGTTAGGTTAGGTTAGGTTAGGTTAGGTTAGGTTAGGTTAGGTTAGGTTAGGTTAGGTTAGGTTAGGTTAGGTTAGGTTAGGTTAGGTTAGGTTAGGTTAGGTTAGGTTAGGTTAGGTTAGGTTAGGTTAGGTTAGGTTAGGTTAGGTTAGGTTAGGTTAGGTTAGGTTAGGTTAGGTTAGGTTAGGTTAGGTTAGGTTAGGTTAGGTTAGGTTAGGTTAGGTTAGGTTAGGTTAGGTTAGGTTAGGTTAGGTTAGGTTAGGTTAGGTTAGGTTAGGTTAGGTTAGGTTAGGTTAGGTTAGGTTAGGTTAGGTTAGGTTAGGTTAGGTTAGGTTAGGTTAGGTTAGGTTAGGTTAGGTTAGGTTAGGTTAGGTTAGGTTAGGTTAGGTTAGGTTAGGTTAGGTTAGGTTAGGTTAGGTTAGGTTAGGTTAGGTTAGGTTAGGTTAGGTTAGGTTAGGTTAGGTTAGGTTAGGTTAGGTTAGGTTAGGTTAGGTTAGGTTAGGTTAGGTTAGGTTAGGTTAGGTTAGGTTAGGTTAGGTTAGGTTAGGTTAGGTTAGGTTAGGTTAGGTTAGGTTAGGTTAGGTTAGGTTAGGTTAGGTTAGGTTAGGTTAGGTTAGGTTAGGTTAGGTTAGGTTAGGTTAGGTTAGGTTAGGTTAGGTTAGGTTAGGTTAGGTTAGGTTAGGTTAGGTTAGGTTAGGTTAGGTTAGGTTAGGTTAGGTTAGGTTAGGTTAGGTTAGGTTAGGTTAGGTTAGGTTAGGTTAGGTTAGGTTAGGTTAGGTTAGGTTAGGTTAGGTTAGGTTAGGTTAGGTTAGGTTAGGTTAGGTTAGGTTAGGTTAGGTTAGGTTAGGTTAGGTTAGGTTAGGTTAGGTTAGGTTAGGTTAGGTTAGGTTAGGTTAGGTTAGGTTAGGTTAGGTTAGGTTAGGTTAGGTTAGGTTAGGTTAGGTTAGGTTAGGTTAGGTTAGGTTAGGTTAGGTTAGGTTAGGTTAGGTTAGGTTAGGTTAGGTTAGGTTAGGTTAGGTTAGGTTAGGTTAGGTTAGGTTAGGTTAGGTTAGGTTAGGTTAGGTTAGGTTAGGTTAGGTTAGGTTAGGTTAGGTTAGGTTAGGTTAGGTTAGGTTAGGTTAGGTTAGGTTAGGTTAGGTAGGTTAGGTTAGGTTAGGTTAGGTTAGGTTAGGTTAGGTTAGGTTAGGTTAGGTTAGGTTAGGTTAGGTTA
>NC_083511.1:12162500-12169293 GCF_032362555.1 Amyelois transitella | reverse complement strand
AACCTAACCTAACCTAACCTAACCTAACCTAACCTAACCTAACCTAACCTAACCTAACCTAACCTAACCTAACCTAACCTAACCTAACCTAACCTAACCTAACCTAACCTAACCTAACCTAACCTAACCTAACCTAACCTAACCTAACCTAACCTAACCTAACCTAACCTAACCTAACCTAACCTAACCTAACCTAACCTAACCTAACCTAACCTAACCTAACCTAACCTAACCTAACCTAACCTAACCTAACCTAACCTAACCTAACCTAACCTAACCTAACCTAACCTAACCTAACCTAACCTAACCTAACCTAACCTAACCTAACCTAACCTAACCTAACCTAACCTAACCTAACCTAACCTAACCTAACCTAACCTAACCTAACCTAACCTAACCTAACCTAACCTAACCTAACCTAACCTAACCTAACCTAACCTAACCTAACCTAACCTAACCTAACCTAACCTAACCTAACCTAACCTAACCTAACCTAACCTAACCTAACCTAACCTAACCTAACCTAACCTAACCTAACCTAACCTAACCTAACCTAACCTAACCTAACCTAACCTAACCTAACCTAACCTAACCTAACCTAACCTAACCTAACCTAACCTAACCTAACCTAACCTAACCTAACCTAACCTAACCTAACCTAACCTAACCTAACCTAACCTAACCTAACCTAACCTAACCTAACCTAACCTAACCTAACCTAACCTAACCTAACCTAACCTAACCTAACCTAACCTAACCTAACCTAACCTAACCTAACCTAACCTAACCTAACCTAACCTAACCTAACCTAACCTAACCTAACCTAACCTAACCTAACCTAACCTAACCTAACCTAACCTAACCTAACCTAACCTAACCTAACCTAACCTAACCTAACCTAACCTAACCTAACCTAACCTAACCTAACCTAACCTAACCTAACCTAACCTAACCTAACCTAACCTAACCTAACCTAACCTAACCTAACCTAACCTAACCTAACCTAACCTAACCTAACCTAACCTAACCTAACCTAACCTAACCTAACCTAACCTAACCTAACCTAACCTAACCTAACCTAACCTAACCTAACCTAACCTAACCTAACCTAACCTAACCTAACCTAACCTAACCTAACCTAACCTAACCTAACCTAACCTAACCTAACCTAACCTAACCTAACCTAACCTAACCTAACCTAACCTAACCTAACCTAACCTAACCTAACCTAACCTAACCTAACCTAACCTAACCTAACCTAACCTAACCTAACCTAACCTAACCTAACCTAACCTAACCTAACCTAACCTAACCTAACCTAACCTAACCTAACCTAACCTAACCTAACCTAACCTAACCTAACCTAACCTAACCTAACCTAACCTAACCTAACCTAACCTAACCTAACCTAACCTAACCTAACCTAACCTAACCTAACCTAACCTAACCTAACCTAACCTAACCTAACCTAACCTAACCTAACCTAACCTAACCTAACCTAACCTAACCTAACCTAACCTAACCTAACCTAACCTAACCTAACCTAACCTAACCTAACCTAACCTAACCTAACCTAACCTAACCTAACCTAACCTAACCTAACCTAACCTAACCTAACCTAACCTAACCTAACCTAACCTAACCTAACCTAACCTAACCTAACCTAACCTAACCTAACCTAACCTAACCTAACCTAACCTAACCTAACCTAACCTAACCTAACCTAACCTAACCTAACCTAACCTAACCTAACCTAACCTAACCTAACCTAACCTAACCTAACCTAACCTAACCTAACCTAACCTAACCTAACCTAACCTAACCTAACCTAACCTAACCTAACCTAACCTAACCTAACCTAACCTAACCTAACCTAACCTAACCTAACCTAACCTAACCTAACCTAACCTAACCTAACCTAACCTAACCTAACCTAACCTAACCTAACCTAACCTAACCTAACCTAACCTAACCTAACCTAACCTAACCTAACCTAACCTAACCTAACCTAACCTAACCTAACCTAACCTAACCTAACCTAACCTAACCTAACCTAACCTAACCTAACCTAACCTAACCTAACCTAACCTAACCTAACCTAACCTAACCTAACCTAACCTAACCTAACCTAACCTAACCTAACCTAACCTAACCTAACCTAACCTAACCTAACCTAACCTAACCTAACCTAACCTAACCTAACCTAACCTAACCTAACCTAACCTAACCTAACCTAACCTAACCTAACCTAACCTAACCTAACCTAACCTAACCTAACCTAACCTAACCTAACCTAACCTAACCTAACCTAACCTAACCTAACCTAACCTAACCTAACCTAACCTAACCTAACCTAACCTAACCTAACCTAACCTAACCTAACCTAACCTAACCTAACCTAACCTAACCTAACCTAACCTAACCTAACCTAACCTAACCTAACCTAACCTAACCTAACCTAACCTAACCTAACCTAACCTAACCTAACCTAACCTAACCTAACCTAACCTAACCTAACCTAACCTAACCTAACCTAACCTAACCTAACCTAACCTAACCTAACCTAACCTAACCTAACCTAACCTAACCTAACCTAACCTAACCTAACCTAACCTAACCTAACCTAACCTAACCTAACCTAACCTAACCTAACCTAACCTAACCTAACCTAACCTAACCTAACCTAACCTAACCTAACCTAACCTAACCTAACCTAACCTAACCTAACCTAACCTAACCTAACCTAACCTAACCTAACCTAACCTAACCTAACCTAACCTAACCTAACCTAACCTAACCTAACCTAACCTAACCTAACCTAACCTAACCTAACCTAACCTAACCTAACCTAACCTAACCTAACCTAACCTAACCTAACCTAACCTAACCTAACCTAACCTAACCTAACCTAACCTAACCTAACCTAACCTAACCTAACCTAACCTAACCTAACCTAACCTAACCTAACCTAACCTAACCTAACCTAACCTAACCTAACCTAACCTAACCTAACCTAACCTAACCTAACCTAACCTAACCTAACCTAACCTAACCTAACCTAACCTAACCTAACCTAACCTAACCTAACCTAACCTAACCTAACCTAACCTAACCTAACCTAACCTAACCTAACCTAACCTAACCTAACCTAACCTAACCTAACCTAACCTAACCTAACCTAACCTAACCTAACCTAACCTAACCTAACCTAACCTAACCTAACCTAACCTAACCTAACCTAACCTAACCTAACCTAACCTAACCTAACCTAACCTAACCTAACCTAACCTAACCTAACCTAACCTAACCTAACCTAACCTAACCTAACCTAACCTAACCTAACCTAACCTAACCTAACCTAACCTAACCTAACCTAACCTAACCTAACCTAACCTAACCTAACCTAACCTAACCTAACCTAACCTAACCTAACCTAACCTAACCTAACCTAACCTAACCTAACCTAACCTAACCTAACCTAACCTAACCTAACCTAACCTAACCTAACCTAACCTAACCTAACCTAACCTAACCTAACCTAACCTAACCTAACCTAACCTAACCTAACCTAACCTAACCTAACCTAACCTAACCTAACCTAACCTAACCTAACCTAACCTAACCTAACCTAACCTAACCTAACCTAACCTAACCTAACCTAACCTAACCTAACCTAACCTAACCTAACCTAACCTAACCTAACCTAACCTAACCTAACCTAACCTAACCTAACCTAACCTAACCTAACCTAACCTAACCTAACCTAACCTAACCTAACCTAACCTAACCTAACCTAACCTAACCTAACCTAACCTAACCTAACCTAACCTAACCTAACCTAACCTAACCTAACCTAACCTAACCTAACCTAACCTAACCTAACCTAACCTAACCTAACCTAACCTAACCTAACCTAACCTAACCTAACCTAACCTAACCTAACCTAACCTAACCTAACCTAACCTAACCTAACCTAACCTAACCTAACCTAACCTAACCTAACCTAACCTAACCTAACCTAACCTAACCTAACCTAACCTAACCTAACCTAACCTAACCTAACCTAACCTAACCTAACCTAACCTAACCTAACCTAACCTAACCTAACCTAACCTAACCTAACCTAACCTAACCTAACCTAACCTAACCTAACCTAACCTAACCTAACCTAACCTAACCTAACCTAACCTAACCTAACCTAACCTAACCTAACCTAACCTAACCTAACCTAACCTAACCTAACCTAACCTAACCTAACCTAACCTAACCTAACCTAACCTAACCTAACCTAACCTAACCTAACCTAACCTAACCTAACCTAACCTAACCTAACCTAACCTAACCTAACCTAACCTAACCTAACCTAACCTAACCTAACCTAACCTAACCTAACCTAACCTAACCTAACCTAACCTAACCTAACCTAACCTAACCTAACCTAACCTAACCTAACCTAACCTAACCTAACCTAACCTAACCTAACCTAACCTAACCTAACCTAACCTAACCTAACCTAACCTAACCTAACCTAACCTAACCTAACCTAACCTAACCTAACCTAACCTAACCTAACCTAACCTAACCTAACCTAACCTAACCTAACCTAACCTAACCTAACCTAACCTAACCTAACCTAACCTAACCTAACCTAACCTAACCTAACCTAACCTAACCTAACCTAACCTAACCTAACCTAACCTAACCTAACCTAACCTAACCTAACCTAACCTAACCTAACCTAACCTAACCTAACCTAACCTAACCTAACCTAACCTAACCTAACCTAACCTAACCTAACCTAACCTAACCTAACCTAACCTAACCTAACCTAACCTAACCTAACCTAACCTAACCTAACCTAACCTAACCTAACCTAACCTAACCTAACCTAACCTAACCTAACCTAACCTAACCTAACCTAACCTAACCTAACCTAACCTAACCTAACCTAACCTAACCTAACCTAACCTAACCTAACCTAACCTAACCTAACCTAACCTAACCTAACCTAACCTAACCTAACCTAACCTAACCTAACCTAACCTAACCTAACCTAACCTAACCTAACCTAACCTAACCTAACCTAACCTAACCTAACCTAACCTAACCTAACCTAACCTAACCTAACCTAACCTAACCTAACCTAACCTAACCTAACCTAACCTAACCTAACCTAACCTAACCTAACCTAACCTAACCTAACCTAACCTAACCTAACCTAACCTAACCTAACCTAACCTAACCTAACCTAACCTAACCTAACCTAACCTAACCTAACCTAACCTAACCTAACCTAACCTAACCTAACCTAACCTAACCTAACCTAACCTAACCTAACCTAACCTAACCTAACCTAACCTAACCTAACCTAACCTAACCTAACCTAACCTAACCTAACCTAACCTAACCTAACCTAACCTAACCTAACCTAACCTAACCTAACCTAACCTAACCTAACCTAACCTAACCTAACCTAACCTAACCTAACCTAACCTAACCTAACCTAACCTAACCTAACCTAACCTAACCTAACCTAACCTAACCTAACCTAACCTAACCTAACCTAACCTAACCTAACCTAACCTAACCTAACCTAACCTAACCTAACCTAACCTAACCTAACCTAACCTAACCTAACCTAACCTAACCTAACCTAACCTAACCTAACCTAACCTAACCTAACCTAACCTAACCTAACCTAACCTAACCTAACCTAACCTAACCTAACCTAACCTAACCTATCCCATCTTTAGTGTGTCCACCCCTGCTTGTGATACCTCCATCTCTTCGTCTTGACGCCGCCATCGATTCTGCATACCAGTCGTCTCCATCCAATTGAATTTTTCATACTATTTTGTCGATTTTCTTCTGTAACGGTCCATATATAATTCAAACATCCATTTTAGTGTAAAATCCGAATTTTTTCTTCCGAACCCCCCCCAAATTACTTCTGATTAGTGTTCCGGCTGCCTACCCCATCATTTTGAGCCATCCCCGGACAAAATACGCGAAAAATTCGCCCCCCCGCCCACCCTAGTTTCATCAGGCAGGTAAACACCGCTCGCCGACGTAAGTCGAAAACGAAAATCGACTTTTTTCCCTGTCGTTTTTTCGTGCTTTTGACTACTACACATTGTTCTTCCGGTCCCAAAAATAGTATTTGAATAGATTTAATCTCTTTAGAAGTAATAGTTTTAATTTACAGTCTGTTTTTAATTTTCATATCCTAATAAATTTCATTTATTCACCGACGAGACCATGGGGCTCACCCGGTCTCCCACCCGGAAGGAGGCGACTAATCGACCTCCCCCTGCACCCCCCAATCGCCCTTCGCGATCTTCCTCTCCCGTGCCAGGCCATTCCAGGGCCTTTGCAACTGCAACTCGCCTTTCCGAGCGCCCTCGTGTCAACATTGTGCCTATTACTGAGAGTGATGATCTTGATCTTGATCTTGACATCTTAACATCCGGCTTAGACCTCCAATTTTCCGAATCAGACATGCCCCATCTTCGGTACATGTCTGACACCGAAGTAGCCAGTACACCCGAAGTGAGCGACGCTATTGCTGCCTCCTCACAATCATCCGCCAAAGTTGTGCCCGCTCGCAAACCTACAGCAACTAAGTCCACCAAATCCAGCGCAATGATCATTGAACTACCTGCCCGTTCCGAAGATGTGAAAAGTATGGACACCTTCATGGCGGTAGTTACAAAGTTAACGTACACCATCAATAAAGCAGTAAACGAAGGAAAGAGCGTCACTGCCACCAACAAGCGGCTCATTGCGGCGGCGG
>NC_083511.1:12082500-12155000 GCF_032362555.1 Amyelois transitella | reverse complement strand
ACCTAACCTAACCTAACCTAACCTAACCTAACCTAACCTAACCTAACCTAACCTAACCTAACCTAACCTAACCTAACCTAACCTAACCTAACCTAACCTAACCTAACCTAACCTAACCTAACCTAACCTAACCTAACCTAACCTAACCTAACCTAACCTAACCTAACCTAACCTAACCTAACCTAACCTAACCTAACCTAACCTAACCTAACCTAACCTAACCTAACCTAACCTAACCTAACCTAACCTAACCTAACCTAACCTAACCTAACCTAACCTAACCTAACCTAACCTAACCTAACCTAACCTAACCTAACCTAACCTAACCTAACCGAGTCTGCTTCGAGCCGTCGTGGAGTGCAGACGTGCTCCGATGCGCTCCTCAAAATAAAAATCGTAAATAATTGTGAAAATTCTGAAAAAATTATCAAAAAATAAGAAAAAAGTGTATTAAGTGTCAGTGATACTGTGAAAATACCTGGGACGCACCACTCTTCGGTGGACTGACCTGGATCGAGAGGAAGCTTCAGGAATTCGTGCAACGCTGTTCGGGCTTGCACGTGGCATTAGTTAAGGTTTTTAAATACGTTTTATCTTGTGACCCTCTCGATTTTATCCATTTTATTTTTACATTTACCTAGTATCGTATTTACAACTTTTACAAATTTAATTTTATAACATGACGCTGAACCGTACACCGAAATCTGTATCTTTCAAAAATACAGCGACAGATGTCGCCTTCCAAATATCCCCCACTGAATTTAGCAACCATGGCTCCCCGTCGGACTCCCCCGTCAGAGTGTCCTCAGACGAGGAATGGGGTACTCCTAGAACAAAGAGCAAATACATACAGTATCTCCCAAAAACACCCCTCCTCAAAGAGGAAAGAAGAAGACCAAGACTGACGGATGATGAGAGAGACGAACTGGGCGGAAACATCCGTGATCTACTAGCAGCGGTTATGGAAGAGGTTTGCACGGCGCAGAGGATCAAAAGGACAACGAAAGACTCAGTCGTCAGTAAACTGAAAGAAGCGGATGGCCTGGTGTGTGATCTGGCTGTTTATCAAGAACTTCAGAATATCACGCCAGGTCAGCGGCCCTGCGTTCGTACACAGACCTCCCCTATCCCACAGGAGTCGAAGACATCAGAGCTGGAGAACTTCCTTCAACCACTGGTGGACAGACTGGAGGAAAACTCCAGAAATATACAAGCAATAAAAGAAATGATGGACCGCCAAAGTGAAAATAAGGAAGAAAATAGACCAGCGCAACCCTCACAATCTCCGACATATTCAGAGGTCGTAGCCGCTTCTCTAGGAAAGCCCATCACGTTGCATTCCGTTATTGTAGATGACAAGCAGGGAATGGCAACCAGTGAGGAGGTCATCGAGAGGATAAGAGAAGTGGCAAACGAAGGCGGAGAATGGATCAAGATTGAACGGGTGAGGAAAACAAGGGATCGAAAATTAATTATAAGTTGTAAAACAAAAGAGGGTAGGGAAAAATTAAAGGGTAGGATAGAAAAAATTGACAACCTGCGAATAAAGGAGGTAGACAACAAAAATCCTCTTCTGATTCTGAAAAACATTTTAAAAAGTAATAAGAATGAACAAATAATTAGCAAATTGACTGAACAAAATAGTAAACAACTTAAAGTGCTCAAGGAGGAAGAAAAAGAAATACAAGTAAAGTTCCGGAAAAAAATCGAGGAACCCGCTGCTGGAGCACGTGGTGCTAAGTGTTCCACCCAAGCTATGGAGGGCGGCTGTCGAGGCCGGCTCAGTGCGCATCGGTATGCAGCGGATCCAGGCGGAGGACTATTCTCCGCTGGTCCAATGCTCGATGTGCCTGGGCTACGGCCACGGCAGGCGCCATTGCAAGGAGACGGTGGAAAGGTGCTGCCATTGTGGTGGGCAGCATCAGAGGGCGGTGTGCCAGGCCTGGATGGCGGGAGCCGTCCCATCGTGCCTGAACTGCCGCTCGGACGGAAACGCGGTGAGTAATCACAACGCTTTTAGTTCCGAGTGTCAGGTCAGGCAAAGGTGGGAGGCTCTCGCCAGATCCAGGATTGCATACGCATAGACGATGATACGTGGTCTCTCGGCGTGTCGTGGCTGACCGGTATTGCAATATTAATGATTAGCATTACATAAGGCAATAAAACAAGGCGGGTCGCGGCATGTCCCTGGGGCCATGGTCAAGTGTCTGGTGCCAACGCTACACTAATGTGGTTCCGATCCAGGGAATAGTGCTATTCACTGGATCGAAAACATGTGTAAATAATTTTATGCAATGATAACAAAAAATTTTAGAAATGACACACATAGGTTATATTAACGTAGTAAATTAAGATTCGGCTGTTACAGTTTTTAGATAGTTTAAGTTTGACGATGAAAATATATATGTATACCAATTTTAATAAATGACTAGAATAATAAGAATGACGGTAGTTTATACAAATGTGATATTAGCATACATAAGGTATACAATTGAATAGAAAGTACAAACTTATTAAGAAAGAGCAAATCATGCTCGTAAAAATGTTTGTTTGCGAAAATTATGTTAACATAAAAATAATTGAGTTATTGACCAGTAAAACAATACAAAGTGTATAAATAAATAGTTGCAAGGAAAATTTTAAAAATGATATTAATTATAGCTTAATAGGCATTGTTTATTAAGTCTCCTAGAATAGTTTAAATTTATGACAAGAAGTGAAAGCAAGAGAGACGTAGAATAAGATATTATCAGCGACAAGAAAACTTGCATAAATACTACTGTGTACATACAACCATATATGATATATTGTAAAAGTAGAAGTAGACTAAGTGTAGTATTAAGTCAAGTTGTAGTTTTCATATACTATGTAGATAAAAAATGTGTGACAATGGCCCTGATCATGTTAGGGAATACTGGTAATAAACTCCCCCTGGGTGTGGTGTAACACCCAGGGGAAAACTAAAAAAAAAAAAAAAAAAAACCTAACCTAACCTAACCTAACCTAACCTAACCTAACCTAACCTAACCTAACCTAACCTAACCTAACCTAACCTAACCTAACCTAACCTAACCTAACCTAACCTAACCTAACCTAACCTAACCTAACCTAACCTAACCTAACCTAACCTAACCTAACCTAACCTAACCTAACCTAACCTAACCTAACCTAACCTAACCTAACCTAACCTAACCTAACCTAACCTAACCTAACCTAACCTAACCTAACCTAACCTAACCTAACCTAACCTAACCTAACCTAACCTAACCTAACCTAACCTAACCGAGTCTGCTTCGAGCGGTCGTGGAGTGCAGACGTGCTCCGACGCGCTCCGCAAAAATCAGTGCAAAAATAGTGTAAATTAATAGTGAAAAATTTTAAAAAATTAAAAAAAAAGAAATAAGTGTTAAAGCGTGTCCGGGACACATTCTAGACACTGGGACTTCAAGATTCTCCTGAATCAAGATCGTGATTGTCCAGATTTTGCAGGATTCCTCCAAGAACCAGAGGAAACTTAATCAAAAATTTACAAGAAGTTTTCCAGAGGACCGGAACACAGGGTACGTGATAGGATAAGGTCGGCTGCTCCAAAATACCGGTTGATCAACCCGATAACCACGAGCCAGACCACGTGCCCTACTGTGAAGTGTTTTATGTTTTATAGTGACGTCCAAATCTGACCCCAGTTTCTAGTCAATTAGTGTTAAGGTTTAAAAGCTTCTTGACTGGCAATTTTGCCTCTCTTTTTAAGTAGTTACCTTTTCTTTTATTTTCAATTACATTTTATCGTATTTTATCTTATATTTACAACTTATACAATCTTACTTTTAAACCATGACGCACAACCCAACACCAAAGTCTGTGTCTTTTAAAAAACCACTGACCTGCCAAGAGGCTTTTCAAGTATCGCCTTTACAACTAAGCAGCCGAAATAGCTCACCGTCAGACTCCCCCGTCGGACCATCCTCGGAGGAAGAATGGGCAACCCCCAGAACGCGGAGCAGGTATATACACCATTACCCGAAGACGCCGCTCCTGAAAGAAGAACATAGGCGTAAGATTCTGACGGACGAGGATAAAAACACGTTGTGCGGCACCATCAGGGACATCCTCGAAGAAGTGATGGCGGACGTTGAGACGGCACTGCGGTTGAAGAGGGCTACGAAGGACTCTGTCCTAAAAAAGATAAGAGAGGCCGACAACCTGGTGTGCGACCTGGCTGCTTGCCAGGAGCCTAAAAACATGACGCCAGGGCAGCGTCCTAGCATAAGGACGCAAACATCCCCCATCCCACAGGAGGAGACAAGAATAGACCTGGAAAAATTCCTGAGGCCGATCGTCGATCGATTGGATGAAAATTCCAGGTGCATACAGGCAATAAAGGAGATGGTTGACCGCCAGGAGGACACGAGGACAAACAACACCACAAAATCTCCAACATACTCGCAGGTAGCAGCTACTTCATACGGAAACCAAACTACCCTACATTCCGTTATTGTTGATGACAAGGAGGGAATGGATACGGGTGAGGTGGTCCTAGAAAAAATAAGAGAAGTGGCTGGCGAAGGAGGTGACTGGATAAAGATCGAGCGCATAAGGAAAACAAGGGACCGGAAGGTGATTATTAGTTGTAAGACGAGAGAAGGTAGGGATAAGCTTAAGGGAAGGATTGGCAAGGTACACAACTTGCAAGTAAAAGAAATGGAAAATAAGAATCCACTTGTTATTCTTAAAAATGTCCTTAAAAGAAACACAAACGAGCAAATAATCGGGAAAATGATTGAACAAAATAATGACGTTTTTAAAAATATTAAGTATGATGAAAATATCATGAACATAAAATTCCGGAAGCGATCGAGAAACCCACTATTGGAGCATGTGGTGATGTGCGTCCCCCCCAAGGTGTGGAAAGCAGTGACCGTGGCCGGCTCAGTGCGCATCGATATGCAGAGGGTCCAAGCGGAGGATTACTCCCCATTGGTCCAGTGCTCGATGTGCCTGGGCTACGGCCACGGTAGGAGACACTGCAAAGAAAAGGCTGAAAGGTGCAGCCACTGCGGTGGTGAGCACCACAGGGAGGCGTGCCAGGGCTGGATGGCGGGAGCCGTCCCATCGTGCCTGAACTGCCGCGCGGACGGAAATGGGGTGAGTAGTCACAACGCTTTTAGTTCCGCGTGTCAGGTCAGGCAAAGGTGGGAGGCTCTCGCCCGATCCAGGATATCGTATTCATAAGTGCTAGGTGTTTGGTTTTCTCGGCGTGTAGCGGCTAACCGATATTGTCAAGTTGATGAAATTAATGTCATTAAAAAAAAGGCAATAATTCACGGCATGTCGTGGCACGTCGTGGAGGTCAAATACAAAATTACGACAACAATATAAATATGTAAACAAAGGCTCCGCATCAACGGATAATTACCATCCGTTGGAGCGAAGACGTGGGTATTTAATTGTTTATGTCAAATTTTATAAATCTACCCTGGAAAATAATTAATTGTATGGTGATACTTGTGATTTTAAAATAACATAAGACTAAGGTAATAGGTTTAAGAATTAGTAATAAGTAAACAATAATTAAATGCTTTTTATATTAACCTGACGTAAACTAGAGTAATATAATTAGATATTACAAGTAAGACTACAGTATAGAAAATGGAAATTATGACAATGTAAATCTAACTAAATGATTTAGATAACTAATAAAACTTAAGTAAATAGCGAAATCGCGCTACAGAACGAAAAACTGATACTAATGTATCAAAGTTGATTATAATGTTATAGCCGATATTATTATAAAACGTGACGAATTGTAAAGAAAGAAATAGATAGACAAACAAATAATAACAGTATTTTAAGACAATTGTATTAAGTAATAGAATTAAGACTAAGGAAATGTATAATAGATATTAGAACTTAGAAAACTACACTTATGACAAAAAAGATTCTGATAAACAACATTAAATCGTATAATAAGAAGCAGACTATGTGTAGAAATTAAGTTAAGTCAATTGTCACACACTATGTAAATAATACTGTCTGAAAATGTCTCTGTCCCACCCATGACAGAAAATATTGGCAATAAACTCCCTCTGGGTGTGGTGTAACACCCAGAGGAAAATTGAAAAAAAAAAAAAAAAAAAAAACCTAACCTAACCTAACCTAACCTAACCTAACCTAACCTAACCTAACCTAACCTAACCTAACCTAACCTAACCTAACCTAACCTAACCTAACCTAACCTAACCTAACCTAACCTAACCTAACCTAACCTAACCTAACCTAACCTAACCTAACCTAACCTAACCTAACCTAACCTAACCTAACCTAACCTAACCTAACCTAACCTAACCTAACCTAACCTAACCTAACCTAACCTAACCTAACCTAACCTAACCTAACCTAACCTAACCTAACCTAACCTAACCTAACCTAACCTAACCTAACCTAACCTAACCTAACCTAACCTAACCTAACCTAACCTAACCTAACCTAACCTAACCTAACCTAACCTAACCTAACCTAACCTAACCTAACCTAACCTAACCTAACCTAACCTAACCTAACCTAACCTAACCTAACCTAGTCTGCTCCGAGCGCTCGTCGAGTACGGACGTGCTCTGATGCGCTCCTCAAATTAATTGCAAAAAAATATTTTTAAAATAGTTTTAAAAATTCAGAAAAATTGTGAAAAATATAATCTAGTGGACAGTGACACGGTGTGCTTATCAGGATAGGGTCAGTGGCTCCAGACCGAGGTGATTGACGCAATTTTCACGAGCCAGACCACGTGCCTGTGCGAAGTGACTTTAAATAAAAAGTAAGTGCAGTGCATTATTCTTAGACCCTCCGACACGAACAATTATCCCGTATTTTACTCTTGTCTAGTCCATTAGTGTTAAGTTTTTAAGTAAAATTGACTGGCGTTTTGCCTCCTCCTATATTTTAGTTCCCATTTTAGCTACACTATATTGTATTTTTCCTGTATTTTACAACTTTTACAAATTTACATTTTAAATCATGACTCCTAACCCTACGCCAAAGACCGTGTCTTTTAAAAAGACACTTTCCTACTATGATGATAACACGATTTCTCCCACTCAACTATCGAGTGATTCCACCATCACGGACTCCCCTCCCAGGGCACCACCGACGGAATGGGCTACCCCTATAACTAGGAGTAAATTTATTCAGCACTTCCCGAAAACCCCGCTATTAAGAGAGGAGAACAGAAGGAAGATCCTGAGCGATGACGATCGGGACAGGTTGGGCGGCAATATTAGAGGCCTCTTGGAGGCTGCCATCAACGAGGTCGAAACGGCGCTGCGTTTAAAGAGAACGACCAAAGATTCTGTCATTCAAAAGTTAAAAGCGGTGGACGACCTGGTGTGTGACCTGGCCATCTATCAGGAATTGAAAAACTTCACACCAGGTCAAAACCCATGCGTTAGAACGCAGACATCCCCTCCTCCTCAAGAGGAAGAGAATGTAGGTGATATAAAGAGTTACCTGAAGGTTTTGACTGACCGTTTAGACGAGAATTCGAGGACCTTACGGGACCTGAAAGAGGCCATTAACCATCGGGCAGAATCGGGAACAGGAACAGGAGCGCAGTCCCGAACCTATTCACAGGTCGTCGCCAATTTGAGGGAACCACCCGTCACCTACCACTCCGTTATTGTCAACGACAAGGCAGGAGTGGAAACAGGTGACGAGGTGCTGGAGCAAATAAGAGAAGTGGCGGGAGAAGGCGGGGACTGGGTCAGGATAGAGAAAGTAAGAAAAACTAAAGACAGAAAGCTGATCATAGGCTGTAAGACAAGAGAAGGAAGAGAGAAACTGAAAAAGAGAATTAACAATACAGCTAAACTGGAAGCAAGGGACGTAGAAAATAAAAACCCCCTAATTATTCTTAAAAATGTCATCAAGCAAAACAAAAACGAGGAGATCATGGAAAAACTAATTCAACAGAACAATAGGATATTTAAGGAGCTAGAGGAAGAAGACAAAACAATTGTGTTCAGATTTAGGAAGAGGGCTCGAAACCAGTTGCTGGAGCACCTAGTCCTGAGCGTCCCCTCCAAGATGTGGCGTGCCGTGGTCGATGCTGGCTCGGTGCGCATCGATATGCAGCGGATCCAGGTGGAGGACTATTCTCCCCTGGTCCAATGCTCGATGTGCCTGGGCTACGGCCACGGCAGGCGCCACTGCAGGGAGAAAGCTGAAAGGTGCAGCCATTGCGGTGGGGAGCACCAGAGGGCGGTGTGTGAGAGCTGGATGGCGGGAGCCGTCCCATCGTGCCTGAACTGCCGGGCAGACCGAAGTGCGGTAAGTGATAACCACAACGCCTTCAGCTCTGCGTGTCAGGTCAGGCAAAGGTGGGAGGCTCTCGCCAGATCCAGAATTGCGTACGTGTGAGCATGGGTTCTTTGGATTCCCGGCCGTGCCGCGGCACTCTGATTGCTGAGTTGATGGACTTGCGTCATTAAGTAGGCAATTATGTTCGGCATGCTGCGACACGTGAGGGAAAACCGGGGCTCGGTTCACAAGTGAACAACAGTGCACAGGTGGCTCCATGTCAGCGAATAATTGTTATTCGCTGGCACGAAAACACGCGAGGTGCGAAAACACGCAATATTATAGTTGTTAACTTTAAAGGTTTTAAATGGCGGTTTTAGCGGTTAAGTAGTAATAGGTTTTTATGTTTTAAAGATTTGACTTGTTATTGTTTATTTAAAGTAGGATAATTATAAGTTGTGACTACCCTGTATTAGGTATAAAAGACGGTAGTTTAGTAAAAAATTTTTGACAAGTACCCTGCAGGTATTGAAAAACTTGACTTGTTAGTGATTATTTAAAGTAGGGTAATTATAAATTGTGACTACCCTGTATGCATATAAGACGGTAGTTTGGTAAAAAAATATTTTTTGACAAGTACCCGCTGGTATAAAAAATTACAGCGTTATAAGGATAGCAAATCATGCTAATTTAACAACAGATTCACAAATAGATGTGATTAACAAAAAGTTCTTTTATTTTTAAGCAGTATCGACTATATTTAGGAATATAAACTTGACTATTAACAATATGTTTAAGCAATAATTATTAAATAAAGTATAAGAATAAAGACGGGACATTAAAGTGAGCAAGACGTAGAAATAAATTGTTATTAGGAATAAATATTACATTGCTTCAAGTGTATAATGTAAAGAATTTTAATTTTATAATGTTTTATGTGTAGAAATTGGCAATATTACACTATGCTGAATGTATAAGAGAGAAATTAACAAACCATCAACTGTACGAATATAGAGCAGACTAGATGAGGTAATAGGTTAAGGCATAGTTTTATCATAGAAACTGTAAACAATATTGTCTGAAAATGTCTCTGTCATACAATAGAGAGATACTGCAATAAACTCCCCAAAAAAAAAAAAAAAAAAAACCTAACCTAACCTAACCTAACCTAACCTAACCTAACCTAACCTAACCTAACCTAACCTAACCTAACCTAACCTAACCTAACCTAACCTAACCTAACCTAACCTAACCTAACCTAACCTAACCTAACCTAACCTAACCTAACCTAACCTAACCTAACCTAACCTAACCACCCATCTCTTGAGTGACCACACCCGATTGTTGTACCTCATTCTCTTCGTCTCGACGCCGCCTTCGATCCTGCACACCCATTTTGTCTGTTCATCTCAGTTTTTCATACAGTTTTGCCGATTTTCGTTCCTAACGGTTTTTCTTCAATTCAAATACCTATTTTCGATCCTAGACTCAGTTTTTCCCTCCGAACCCTCCCTAAATACATTTAAATACCGTTCCCGCTGCCTATCCCTACATTTTGAGCCCTTCCCGGAAAAAATCCGTTCATATTTGCCTTTGTTATTTTGGTATTTAGTAGTTTCAGCTTTCAAAAATTACACTTTTTTGCGTTTAATTCAAATTTTTTCTATCTAACATTGTTTTACTAGCTTCTGTCTATCATCCAGGTTCCCATCCCCCATCTTTTGACATATAAATCGTTAAAATCTGTTCAGTAGTTTTTAAGTTATCGAATTTTTTCCGGTTTTCATATACGAACCGAGGTTACCTTATACCTCGCACCCATAGAACGGGCACCCATCTCTTGAGTGACCACACCCGATTGTTGTACCTCATTCTCTTCGTCTCGACGCCGCCTTCGATCCTGCACACCCATTTTGTCTGTTCATCTCAGTTTTTCATACAGTTTTGCCGATTTTCGTTCCTAACGGTTTTTCTTCAATTCAAATACCTATTTTCGATCCTAGACTCAGTTTTTCCCTCCGAACCCTCCCTAAATACATTTAAATACCGTTCCCGCTGCCTATCCCTACATTTTGAGCCCTTCCCGGAAAAAATCCGTTCATATTTGCCTTTGTTATTTTGGTATTTAGTAGTTTCAGCTTTCAAAAATTACACTTTTTTGCGTTTAATTCAAATTTTTTCTATCTAACATTGTTTTACTAGCTTCTGTCTATCATCCAGGTTCCCATCCCCCATCTTTTGACATATAAATCGTTAAAATCTGTTCAGTAGTTTTTAAGTTATCGAATTTTTTCCGGTTTTCATATACGAACCGAGGTTACCTTATACCTCGCACCCATAGAACGGGCACCCATCTCTTGAGTGACCACACCCGATTGTTGTACCTCATTCTCTTCGTCTCGACGCCGCCTTCGATCCTGCACACCCATTTTGTCTGTTCATCTCAGTTTTTCATACAGTTTTGCCGATTTTCGTTCCTAACGGTTTTTCTTCAATTCAAATACCTATTTTCGATCCTAGACTCAGTTTTTCCCTCCGAACCCTCCCTAAATACATTTAAATACCGTTCCCGCTGCCTATCCCTACATTTTGAGCCCTTCCCGGAAAAAATCCGTTCATATTTGCCTTTGTTATTTTGGTATTTAGTAGTTTCAGCTTTCAAAAATTACACTTTTTTGCGTTTAATTCAAATTTTTTCTATCTAACATTGTTTTACTAGCTTCTGTCTATCATCCAGGTTCCCATCCCCCATCTTTTGACATATAAATCGTTAAAATCTGTTCAGTAGTTTTTAAGTTATCGAATTTTTTCCGGTTTTCATATACGAACCGAGGTTACCTTATACCTCGCACCCATAGAACGGGCACCCATCTCTTGAGTGACCACACCCGATTGTTGTACCTCATTCTCTTCGTCTCGACGCCGCCTTCGATCCTGCACACCCATTTTGTCTGTTCATCTCAGTTTTTCATACAGTTTTGCCGATTTTCGTTCCTAACGGTTTTTCTTCAATTCAAATACCTATTTTCGATCCTAGACTCAGTTTTTCCCTCCGAACCCTCCCTAAATACATTTAAATACCGTTCCCGCTGCCTATCCCTACATTTTGAGCCCTTCCCGGAAAAAATCCGTTCATATTTGCCTTTGTTATTTTGGTATTTAGTAGTTTCAGCTTTCAAAAATTACACTTTTTTGCGTTTAATTCAAATTTTTTCTATCTAACATTGTTTTACTAGCTTCTGTCTATCATCCAGGTTCCCATCCCCCATCTTTTGACATATAAATCGTTAAAATCTGTTCAGTAGTTTTTAAGTTATCGAATTTTTTCCGGTTTTCATATACGAACCGAGGTTACCTTATACCTCGCACCCATAGAACGGGCACCCATCTCTTGAGTGACCACACCCGATTGTTGTACCTCATTCTCTTCGTCTCGACGCCGCCTTCGATCCTGCACACCCATTTTGTCTGTTCATCTCAGTTTTTCATACAGTTTTGCCGATTTTCGTTCCTAACGGTTTTTCTTCAATTCAAATACCTATTTTCGATCCTAGACTCAGTTTTTCCCTCCGAACCCTCCCTAAATACATTTAAATACCGTTCCCGCTGCCTATCCCTACATTTTGAGCCCTTCCCGGAAAAAATCCGCGAAAAAATCGCCCCCCCGCCCACCCTTGTTTTCTCAGCTAGGTAAGGGTCGCTCGCCGACGTAAGTAGAAACCGAAATTCGACTTTTTTCCCTGTTAATTTTTCTTCGTTCTGATTTGTATAGACTATTCTTCTGGTGATAAAAACAGGTTTAGATTTGATTCCATACCTCTGGCAGTCATAGTTTTGTTGTACAGCTCAATATTGTTCACTCATTTTGGTGAAAGTATAGTCTCTTGCCATGGTGCTCACCCGGTCTCCTACCCGTAAGGAGGCGACTAATCGTCCTCCCCCTGAACCCCCCACGCCCCCTCCACCTTCTTCTCCACCTTTACCGAGCCATTCTAGGGCCTTTTTAACATCGGCTGGCCCCTCCGACCGCACCCAAACAAATATTTCACCCGTTTGCGAAATCGGCACTCTGCTCACCCCCAATGTGGACCTCCAAGTGCCTTCCGACCCAGAAACGCCTCGTCTGCAGTACATGTCGGACAGTGAGTCGGCTAGCAGCTCACAAATGAGCATCGCAAGCACAAGCACAAGCACAAACATCAATCCTCAATCATCCATACCTCAAATACTTACAAAAACTGCACCTACCCCTAAACCAACCACTAGTAAATCCGGCAAGTCATCAGCCAGCAACACGGTCATCGAGTTGCCGGCTCGCTCGGATGAGGTGAAAGGCATAGACTCCTTCATGGCCGTAATCACCAAATTAACGTACACTATAAATAAAGCCGTCAATGAGGGGAAAAGTGTAACAGCCAACAACAAGCGACTCATTGCGGCAGCGGCGCAAGAGATCCAGAGAACTGCGCAAGCGCTGGTCAAGATCAATGAGGCCGAGCCCGCTACTGTGCCCCCGACTGCTGAAACTCTCCCGGATCAGAGCTCAATTGTCTCTGTAATCCGTGAGAGCATTCGCGAGGAGCTAAAAGCGATGTTGCCCGCCTCAGTACCCGCTCCGCCAATACTCACCAAATCCTTCGCCGCGGCCGTGTCGGCGCCGCCTCCACCCAAGCTCTCTCCCCCTGCGCGTACACTGCCTTCGATCATCGTGAAGGCCAAGGAAACCGGTGACAAGCAGCCGGTGGTGTACGATGAGTGGAAGAAAAATATATCTTTCCGTAATACTACCTATGCTCCCTCAAAAGTGAAATCTTTGCGCCAGAATATGTTAAAAGTTGAGTTCGACACCGCCGAACAGCGCAACGAAGTGTTGCAAAAAGTCAACAACATCCCCGGTATTGTCGCAGAGGAGTCTAAACTCCGCCGACCCCTCATCATCCTAAAGGGAGTCAGCAAGGAGATACAGAGAGAGGAATTGGTGGACATAGTGAGCCACCAAAATCAAATTCCACCTGAGGACATCCGGCTCTGCTTTCTCCTGAAGAATCGTAATGACCGCTTCTTCAATGCGGTGCTAGAAGTTGCTCCGGCGATCCGGCGCAGGTTAGTTGAAGGCGAGCGTGCGAACGTGGAGCACCAGCGGGTGCACGTGGCGGACTTTAGCCGCTTTGTGCAATGTTATAAGTGCCTGCAGTTCGGGCACACTAACAGCAAGTGCACCGCTGAGTTCTACCCGTGCGCCCACTGCGGCTCCACTGCACACCACATCAACTCTTGCCCCGACCGCGCCGACCCCAGCAAAAAATGTTGCTTTAACTGCAAGTCCGTACGCAGCGCTAATACCAACCACACAGCCACAGACAACAAAAATTGCCCCAGAATAGTAAATGCCATTAAAGCCCTACAAGGAAGTACCGACTATGGTTATTAATCACAAATTAAAAATAATACAGTGCAACCTTCAGCGCTCATACGTTTCACAGCAGGAGTTCTTTAGGCACTTCCACCTAAACTCCTATGACGTTGCTCTTCTCTCTGAACCGTATGTTGGTGCTTCCTTGGAGGTAAAACCCCCTCCGGGCATCACAATTCATCAGTTCCCGAAAGGATCACGTGTCAAAGCGTGTATCGCTACCACATCAAAAGTGGCCGCGCTGGGACTTACGCAGCTATCCACCGCAAACTTGGTCGTCATTAGAGTCAGTCTGGGACTCAACAATTTGGAAATTGCATCTTTCTACGTCGAACCTAACGTGGATAACGATGACACCTTAGGTAAATTGGACCGGTTCCTTAGTACAGCAGGCTCCGCCTGGAGACTGGTCGGCGGCGATGCCAATGGCAGTCACCAGGAGTGGGGCGAAAGATCAGCGAACTCTCGCGGGGAGGATCTCGTTGCGGTAATGGCATCGTACAACATGTCCGTTTGCAACGTGGGTCACGACCCTACTTTTGAGGCCATCCGGCACGGCGCTCACTGCTCCTCGATAGTCGACGTTACCTATGCGTCTCAAAGCCTGGCAGACGCGGTACACAATTGGGGAGTCAATCGCGACGCTTGCCCGTCCTCGGACCACAATGCAGTTGACTATGAACTGTTCACTCTGTCCAGACCTGATAAGCCGAAAAGTAGCACCACCTTCAGATTCTCTACATATCGAGCCGACTGGAGCAGGTTCCACGGAAAACTCAATGAGAGATTGGAGCCGCTGGTCGATTCGACTGATTTCGGCTCCCTCACCGACACCGGCCTGGATCGTGTGGTAGACCGTCTTACCGCAATTGTTCAGGATGTCTGCTACAGCGTGCTTCCCCGCAAACCGGGCCCCAAGTTTTATAACCCGTGGTGGTCCGAAGCATTAGAACAGCAAAAGAAAGAGTGCATACGACTTCACCACCGTCTCCATGACCTCAAGAAAGCAAAGAAACCTCTAGATGATGCTATTAAAGTATACCGGGAAGCAAAGCAGGAATATGCACGGACTTTGTCCAAAACATCTACGGAGCATTTCCGAAAGTTTTGTGAGTCTCAGGGCAAGGAGGACGTTTGGGCCGTCACGAACAGAATTATCAAGGAGTCCCCGTTGAGAAGACCTCCACAAACTCTTAAATGCGACGGGAGTTTCACTGATAGTGGCCTCAACACAGCCTCCGCACTCCTACAACACTTCTATCCCGATGACACCTTGGATAGTTCGGATCAACATAAAGAAATGCGCGCTACTATGAACAATCTATCTAGCGCAGAGGACGACTTACCATTCTCTGTAGCGGAAATCAGGGAGTGCTTCTCTCACATCAGTCCGAAAAAGGCCCCTGGAGCCGATCACTTGACGGCGGACATTTGCTGCGCAGCATTTGAAGCACAACCTGAGTTCGTTACAGCTCTCTACAATAGGTGTTTGCAGACTGGTCACTTCCCGAAGTCCTGGAAGAGAGCCGTGGTCAAAATTCTGCCTAAACCCGGTAAAACAGACATGGATTCACTAAGTTCTTATAGACCCATTGGTTTGATTTGTGTGTTTGGAAAAATATTGGAGAAGCTAATCGTGAAAAGGATAATGTATAAGGCTGAATGTGAAAACTCTCTAAGCGACAGACAGTACGGCTTCAGAGAGCAGGTCTCTACGACGGACGCTCTTGATAAGGCCTTAGAAGTCGTAAAGAGAGCAAAATCGAAGGGCCTACAAGTAGTCGCCGTCTCGCTCGACATAAAAGCAGCTTTCGACAACGCTTGGTGGCCGGCTCTATTCGCTCGCCTCAAACATATAAAATGTCCCAACAATATTTACCGCCTCGTTCTGGACTACGTTTCAGACAGGATCGTCACGCTGGACTACGCCAACAGTACAGCATCTAAAAAGATGACTAAAGGCTGCGTCCAAGGCTCTGCTTGCGGCCCGGTGTTCTGGAACCTAATCCTGGACGAGTTGCTCACCATGCCACTGCCACAGGGCACCCACATACAGGCCTTCGCAGATGACGTGTTGCTGATAGTGGAGGGCGCGACGCGGGAATACGTGGAAGCGGCCGCCTCCACCAGCCTCGACCTCATTAGCTCTTGGGGGGAACGGGTCAAACTCAAGTTCGGTCCGGACAAAACCCAATGCATTTCGTTTTCATTAAAAACTAATTCGGCTACCATTAAAATGCGCAATAGTGTAATACCTTTAACTGATCAAATAAAAATCCTGGGCGTAATTATAGATTCTAAGCTAAACTTTATCCAACATGTTAACTACGCTATTAATAAAGCCAGTAAAATATTCAAAAACCTATGTAAGTTTGTCCGACCAACTTGGGGCGTTCACCCCGAGAATGTCGAGTGCATATATCGGCAAGTCATCGTCCCTATCATCACATATGCTGCAGGTATCTGGGGTACGGCCACTAGATTTTACTCTGTGCGCCGAGCCCTCAGATCTTTCCAACGGAGCTTTGCCATCAGAGCAATTCGCGGCTTTCATACTATCTCGGCAGTTGCGGCACTTGCGTTAGCTCAATTTGCTCCCCTCCACCTAATAATAAACGAAACATTCCACATCCACAACATCAAACGGACCGGAACATGCAAAGAACTGCCTGACGATATAATACTATATCCAAAATCCAAAGTCAGAGAACTCTTACATCCGGCCAACCGGGTCACCATAAATTACGATGAAGCTACCACGCAGGAAGAAACCACTGCTCTAATAAATCCTGATGCTCCAAATATTTTCACGGACGGTAGCAAGAAAGAAGACGGACAAGCGGGGGCTTCGTTCGTGGTGATGCGGGAAGGACAGCAACCTGTAATCAAGAAATTCAAATTGTGCCGCACTGCCACAGTTTTTATGTGCGAGTTATTCGCCATAGCCGAAGCTCTCAAGTGGCTCACAAATGTAAACGCTAACTTTACTGAAGCTCTCATCTTCTCGGACTCCCAATCATCCCTCAAGGCCATTCAAGACCGTAGCAACACCGACCCATTAGTGAACCAAATTCACCACCTCATCTCTTTCCTCTCCTCCATCCGTATAATAGTCAAATTCGTCTGGTCTAAGGCTCATGTTGGCATAGTGGGGAACGAGATAGCAGACGCTGCGGCTAAGGAGGCCGCTGAGAAGAAAACCGCAACTCTGCTAAATCATTTCCCACTCTCACACGCCAAGCGTCTTCTGCGCCAGCACACTTTAGACGCCTGGCAGTGCGAATATGAGTCGGCCCCGCAAGGGTCCGTAACAAGGTCCTTCTTTCCATCTATCTTTGCAATAGCCCAATTCCGACAGTACATTAAACCTTCGTTCTCCGTCACTCAAATCTTATCAGGTCATGGATATCATAAGTCATACCTACACAAGTACAAAATCACTGAGGACGATCGTTGTCCTTGTGACGACGTGACTCCACAGGACGTCCACCATCTTCTCAAATCCTGCCCAATATTCCGTAAGCACCGAGAAACATATATAATGACATGCCTCAATAAGAACTTAGAACCATTTAACATGAACACTGTACATAAATCTGAAGACGCCGTAAAATACTTAGTAGAACATATAAACCAAATAGTAAATCATTTAAAACGGATCAACGGCACCTAGAAATACAAACAACATAGCTCAAAATTCTTTATAGCGACGATGTGGCATCTGTATCAAATAGCAGATGCCCATCAACGCTACTCTCTCGACACAAACATATAGTTTACCCAATCTTACAAATTTGTTCTTAACAGATAAAATTTTAGTATAAAAAAAAAAAAAAAAAAAAAAAAAAAAAAAAAAAAAAACCTAACCTAACCTAACCTAACCTAACCTAACCTAACCTAACCTAACCTAACCTAACCTAACCTAACCTAACCTAACCTAACCTAACCTAACCTAACCTAACCTAACCTAACCTAACCTAACCTAACCTAACCTAACCTAACCTAACCTAACCTAACCTAACCTAACCATCTTTAGTGTGTCCACCCCTGCTTGTGATACCTCCATCTCTTCGTCTTGACGCCGCCATCGATTCTGCATACCAGTCGTCTCCATCCAATTGAATTTTTCATACTATTTTGTCGATTTTCTTCTGTAACGGTCCATATATAATTCAAACATCCATTTTAGTGTAAAATCCGAATTTTTTCTTCCGAACCCCCCCCAAATTACTTCTGATTAGTGTTCCGGCTGCCTACCCCATCATTTTGAGCCATCCCCGGACAAAATACGCGAAAAATTCGCTAAGTTTTTCACATTTTAGTAGTTTCAGTTATATAAAAACACACTTTTTTGTCGATATTTCAAATTTTTTCTATCAAAAATAGTTTAGTAGTTTCTGTCTATCATTCCCCTCGCCATCCCGCTTTTTCTGACACCCCAATCTTCACAATCCGTCCAGTAGTTTTTTAGTTATTAATTTTTTTTCATTTTTTAAATACCTACCGAGGTTACCTTATACCTCGCACTCACATATCGGCATCCCATCTTTAGTGTGTCCACCCCTGCTTGTGATACCTCCATCTCTTCGTCTTGACGCCGCCATCGATTCTGCATACCAGTCGTCTCCATCCAATTGAATTTTTCATACTATTTTGTCGATTTTCTTCTGTAACGGTCCATATATAATTCAAACATCCATTTTAGTGTAAAATCCGAATTTTTTCTTCCGAACCCCCCCCCAAATTACTTCTGATTAGTGTTCCGGCTGCCTACCCCATCATTTTGAGCCATCCCCGGACAAAATACGCGAAAAATTCGCCCCCCCGCCCACCCTAGTTTCATCAGGTAGGTAAACACCGCTTGCCGACGTAAGTCGAAAACGAAAATCGACTTTTTTCCCTGTCGTTTTTTCGTGCTTTTGACTACTACACATTGTTCTTCCGGTCCCAAAAATAGTATTTGAATAGATTTAATCTCTTTAGAAGTAATAGTTTTAATTTACAGTTTGTTTTTAATTTTCATATCCTAATAAATTTCATTTATTCACCGACGAGACCATGGGGCTCACCCGGTCTCCCACCCGGAAGGAGGCGACTAATCGACCTCCCCCTGCACCCCCCAATCGCCCTTCGCGATCTTCCTCTCCCGTGCCAGGCCATTCCAGGGCCTTTGCAACTGCAACTCGCCTTTCCGAGCGCCCTCGTGTCAACATTATGCCTATTACTGAGAGTGATGATCTTGATATTGATCTTGACATCTTAACTTCCGGCTTAGACCTTCAATTTTCCGAATCAGACATGCCCCACCTTCGGTACATGTCTGACACCGAAGTAGCCAGTACACCCGAAGTGAGCGACGCTATTGCTGCCTCCTCACAATCATCCGCCAAAGTAGTGCCCGCTCGCAAACCTACAGCAACTAAGTCCACCAAATCCAGCGCAATGATTATAGAACTACCTGCCCGTTCTGAAGATGTGAAAAGTATTGACACCTTCATGGCGGTAGTTACAAAGCTCACGTACACCATCAACAAAGCAGTTAACGAAGGAAAGAGCGTCACTGCCACCAACAAGCGGCTCATTGCGGCTGCGGCGCAGGAGATACAGAGATCTGCGCAGGCGTTGGTAAAGGTCAAGGAGACCGGGCCAACGGTCGCGATTGCGCCGACTCCTCCGACTCCGGAGATCCTCCCGGACCAGAGCACATTGCTCTCTATTATTCGGGAGAGCATCCGCGAGGAGCTCAAGGCCATGACACCGACGCCAGCGCCCTCTCCACCAGCGCCTGCTAAATCCTTCGCCGCGGCCGTGGCGACGCCCTCCCCCCCTAAGAGCATTCCTCCACCTTCCCGCACATTGCCCTCCATCATCATCAAAGCTAAAGAGACTAGCGACAAACAGCAGCCAATCGTACTTGACGAGTTTAAGAAGAACATCTCATTCCGTAGAACAACATTCGCTCCCTCGAAAGTAAAACCCTTGCGCCAGAACATGCTCAAAGTAGAGTTTGACACTAATGAGCAGCGCGACCAAATACTACAAAAAGTCAACAACATCCCCGGCATTGCAGCAGAAGAGTCGAAGCTCCGTCGCCCTCTTATCATTTTAAAGGGAGTTAGCAAAGAGGTCCAGAGGGAGGAACTGGTGGACATCATAAGCCATCAGAACCAAATCCCCAGCGAAGAAATCCGCCTTTGCTTCCTCTTGAACAATAGAAACGAGCGCTTTTACAACGCGGTGTTGGAGGTGGCCCCGGCGATCCGGCGCAGGCTGGTCGAAGGGGAGCGCGCGAACGTGGAGCACCAGCGGGTGCACGTGGCGGACTTCAGCCGCTTCGTGCAGTGTTATAAGTGCCTGCAGTTCGGTCACACTAACAACAAGTGCACCGCAGAGTCCCACCCGTGCGCCCACTGTGGCTCCACTGAGCACCAAATCAACTCGTGCCCCGTTCGCGCCGATCCCAACAAAAGGTGTTGCTTCAACTGCAAGTCTGTGCGTAGCGCCAACACTTGCCATACTGCCACCGACAACAATTTGTGCCCTCGTATAATCAACGCCATTAAAGCTCTTCAGGACAGCACTGACTACGGCTATTAGCAACACGTTGGCCGCTCTCGATGCAATGATGTGCCTTCAGAAGAAGGAGGAGCCTTGTAATTGTGATTCCAACGCCCTGTCTAAACGTGAAGTCGCTTCGCAAAATTAATATCACTTAGCAATTATATAGTCACAAACCCAAATATAGCAGATCAATGGCACCCAATATTTAAAACATAGTTTTCGATAAATAGCGAAGATGGGTATCTGTATCAAATAGCAGAGACCCATCAACGCTACAATTATCAACAGTAACATCCACTATACCCATCTAATAAATGATTTATCACCATACAAACAACTAAGCATCATAAAAAAAAAAAAAAAACCTAACCTAACCTAACCTAACCTAACCTAACCTAACCTAACCTAACCTAACCTAACCTAACCTAACCTAACCTAACCTAACCTAACCTAACCTAACCTAACCTAACCTAACCTAACCTAACCTAACCTAACCTAACCTAACCTAACCTAACCTAACCGAGTCTGCTTCGAGCCGTCGTGGAGTGCAGACGTGCTCCGATGCGCTCCTCAAAATAAAAATCGTAAATAATTGTGAAAATTCTGAAAAAATTATTAAAAAATTAGAAAAAAGTGTATTAAGTGTCAGTGATACTGTGAAAATACCTGGGACGCACCACTCTTCGGTGGACTGACCTGGATCGAGAGGAAGCTTCAGGAATTCGTGCAACGCTGTTCGGGCTTGCACGTGGCATTAGTTAAGGTTTTTAAATACGTTTTATCTTGTGACCCTCTCGATTTTATCCATTTTATTTTTACATTTACCTAGTAACGTATTTACAACTTTTACAAATTTAATTTTATAACATGACGCTGAACCGTACACCGAAATCTGTATCTTTCAAAAATACAGCGACAGATGTCGCCTTCCAAATATCCCCCACCGAATTTAGTAACCATGGCTCCCCGTCGGACTCCCCCGTCAGAGTGTCCTCAGACGAGGAATGGGGTACTCCTAGAACAAAGAGCAAATACATACAGTATCTCCCAAAAACACCCCTCCTCAAAGAGGAAAGAAGAAGACCAAGACTGACGGATGATGAGAGAGACGAACTGGGCGGAAACATCCGTGATCTACTGGCAGCGGTTATGGAAGAGGTTTGCACGGCGCAGAGGATCAAAAGGACAACGAAAGACTCAATCGTCAGTAAACTGAAAGAAGCGGATGGCCTGGTGTGTGATCTGGCTGTTTATCAAGAACTTCAGAATATCACGCCAGGTCAGCGGCCCTGCGTTCGTACACAGACCTCCCCTATCCCACAGGAGTCGAAGACATCAGAGCTGGAGAACTTCCTTCAACCACTGGTGGACAGACTGGAGGAAAACTCCAGAAATATACAAGCAATAAAAGAAATGATGGACCGCCAAAGTGAAAATAAGGAAGAAAATAGACCAGCGCAACCCTCACAATCTCCGACATATTCAGAGGTCGTAGCCGCTTCTCTAGGAAAGCCCATCACGTTGCATTCCGTTATTGTAGATGACAAGCAGGGAATGGCAACCAGTGAGGAGGTCATCGAGAGGATAAGAGAAGTGGCAAACGAAGGCGGAGAATGGATCAAGATTGAACGGGTGAGGAAAACAAGGGATCGAAAATTAATTATAAGTTGTAAAACAAAAGAGGGTAGGGAAAAATTAAAGGGTAGGATAGAAAAAATTGACAACCTGCGAATAAAGGAGGTAGACAACAAAAATCCTCTTCTGATTTTGAAAAACATTTTAAAAAGTAACAAGAATGAACAAATAATTAGCAAATTGACTGAACAAAATAGTAAACAACTTAAAGTGCTCAAGGAGGAAGAAAAAGAAATACAAGTAAAGTTCCGGAAAAAATCGAGGAACCCGCTGCTGGAGCACGTGGTGCTAAGTGTTCCACCCAAGCTATGGAGGGCGGCTGTCGAGGCCGGCTCAGTGCGCATCGGTATGCAGCGGATCCAGGCGGAGGACTATTCTCCGCTGGTCCAATGCTCGATGTGCCTGGGCTACGGCCACGGCAGGCGCCATTGCAAGGAGACGGTGGAAAGGTGCTGCCATTGTGGTGGGCAGCATCAGAGGGCGGTGTGCCAGGCCTGGATGGCGGGAGCCGTCCCATCGTGCCTGAACTGCCGCTCGGACGGAAACGCGGTGAGTAATCACAACGCTTTTAGTTCCGAGTGTCAGGTCAGGCAAAGGTGGGAGGCTCTCGCCAGATCCAGGATTGCATACGCATAGACGATGATACGTGGTCTCTCGGCGTGTCGTGGCTGACCGGTATTGCAATATTAATGATTAGCATTACATAAGGCAATAAAACAAGGCGGGTCGCGGCATGTCCCTGGGGCCATGGTCAAGTGTCTGGTGCCAACGCTACACTAATGTGGTTCCGATCCAGGGAATAGTGCTATTCACTGGATCGAAAACATGTGTAAATAATTTTATGCAATGATAACAAAAAATTTTAGAAGTGACACACATAGGTTATATTAACGTAGTAAATTAAGATTCGGCTGTTACAGTTTTTAGATAGTTTAAGTTTGACGATGAAAATATATATGTATACCAATTTTAATAAATGACTAGAATAATAAGAATGACGGTAGTTTATATAAATGTGATATTAGCATACATAAGGTATACAAATTGAATAGAAAGTACAAACTTATTAAGAAAGAGCAAATCATGCTCGTAAAATGTTTGTTTACGAAAATTATGTTAACATAAAAATAATTGAGTTATTGACCAGTAAAACAATACAAAGTGTATAAATAAATAGTTGCAAGGAAATTTTATAAATGATATTAATTATAGTTTAATATGCATTGTTTATTGAGTGTCTCCTAGAATAGTTTAAATTTATGACAAGAAGTGAAAGCAAAAGAGACGTAGAATAAGATATTATCAGCGACAAGAAAACTTGCGAAAATACTACTGTGTACAGACAATTATATATGATAAATTGTAAAAATAGAAGTAGACTAAGTGTAGTATTAAGTCAAGTTGTAGTTTTCATATACTATGTAGATAAAAAATGTGTGACAATGGCCCTGATCATGTTAGGGAATACTGGCAATAAACTCCCCCTGGGTGTGGTGTAACACCTGGGGGAAAACTTAAAAAAAAAAAAAAAAAAAAACCTAACCTAACCTAACCTAACCTAACCTAACCTAACCTAACCTAACCTAACCTAACCTAACCTAACCTAACCTAACCTAACCTAACCTAACCTAACCTAACCTAACCTAACCTAACCTAACCTAACCTAACGAGTCTGCTTCGAGCCGTCGTAGAGTGCAGACGTGCTCCGATGCGCTCCGCAAAATATTAGTGGAAAAATAGTGTAAATTAATAGTAAAAAATTTTAAAATTAAAAATAAGTGTTTGTGCGTGTTGTGATCCAGCAAATAAGTACCTGGACTTGATCAGCTCCCTTGGCTGGACGGGATCAGGAAGATTTCCACGGATTTGTTCTAGTGTCCGTGAAGTGCCACGCCGAAAATCGTCAGGAGGACTATCCAAGTCTCATGACAACGCCTTTCCAGGCCCATGTAAATATTATTTTAAATTTTTGACCCTGACTTTACAATTTTAACATTTTATCTTTACTCTCTTTCTTTCTTTCCTTTACAATTTTACAACTTTTACAAAATTCGATCTTAAAAACATGACGCAAACATCACCAAAGTCTGTGTCCTTCCAGACACATGTTTATAACATTGATAGCACCCCCTCACCCATACACGGGCACCTACGGAGCGACTCGTCCTATGAAGGTTCCCCTGTCAATATGTCTGTAGAAGGGAAATGGGCTACTCCCATAACAAGGAGTAAGTTCATCCAGCACTACCCAAAGACACCTCTATTAAGAGAGGAAAATAGAAGAAAACCTCTGACTGATGACGAGAGGGACGACTTGGGCGGCCGGATCCGTGCTCTATTGGAGGAGATCAGGGGAGAGATCGAGTCGGCGCCCAGGTTAAGAAAGCTAATAAAGGACTCTGTCGCAAATAAAATAAAAGAAGCGGACGACCTGGTTTGTGACTTAGCGGTTTACCAGGAGCTACATAATATCACACCGGGTCAGAGACCGTGTGTGCGAACACAGACTTCCCCTGCTCCCCAGGAGGATACAAAAATAGGAAAGCTGGAAGATGTCCTAAACACGCTGGTCAGCCGACTGGAGGAGAACTCCAGAAACATCACGGAGATCAAAGGGTTGATCGACCAGCGGAGCGGATCTGTAACAGCAGATACAACCACACGTGCTCCAACCTACGCACAGGCCGTGGCTAAGGCAAGGGAGGCGCCCGTCACCTTACACTCCGCGATTGTCCACGACAAGAAGGGAGTGGAGACAGGTGACGAGGTACTGGAGAGAATAAAGGGAATAGCTGGAGAAGGTGGTGACTGGATCCGAATAGAAAGGGTGAGAAAAACCAGAGATCGGAAGGTAATTTTAAGTTTTGATACAAGGGAGGGTAGGGAAAAATTAATAAATAGAGTTAATAAAAATGACACCCTACAAATCAAAGATATGGAAAACAAAAACCCTCTTCTTATTTTTAAAAATGTAATAAAAGTAAATACAAACAAGGAAATTTTAGAAAAGCTGGTTACCCAAAATACCAAAATCACTAGAGACCTGAAAGAAGAAGACAAAAACATAGAAATTAAATTTAGGAAACGATCCAGGAACCCCTTGTTGGAGCACGTAGTGGCAAGCGTCCCCCCCAAGATGTGGCGAGCAGTGGTCGAGGCCGGCTCAGTGCGCATCGATATGCAGCGGATCCGGGTGGAGGACTATTCTCCCCTGGTCCAATGCTCGATGTGCCTGGGTTACGGCCACGGCAGGCGCCACTGTAAGGAGAAGAAGGAGCGGTGCTGTCATTGTGGTGGCGAACACCAACGAGCGGTGTGCCAGGGCTGGATGGCGGGAGCCGTCCCATCGTGCCTGAACTGCCGGGCGGACAGAAGCGTGGTGAGTTATGATCACAATGCTTTTAGTTCTGCCTGTCAGGTCAGGCAAAGGTGGGAGGCTCTCGCCAGATCCAGGATAGCATATGCCTAGGTATAGTGTGTCGGATCTCACGTGCGTGTCGAGGCACTCCTATATTGTAGATTTGATGCAAAGATGTACATTAAAACATGCAATAATCCGAGGCATGTCACGGCGCGTGCGTGGGGTCTGGGGCAATGTACTTGCGCGTTAACAAATGCGTATGTGGCTTCGCACCAACGAATAGTAATTATCCGTTGGGGTGAAGGCATGCGCAGTTGTGTATATGCAAACATAAATTGTATATAAAAGGACAATGCCATGTATTAAATTAATCTGTGATGTTTTAATAATTGATATTGATGTATCTACATTAGTAGAAATAGGATTTTAATTGTTTTGTTTTTAAAAGTATGACTAACGTAACGACGTTAATGTATACATAGGATTTAAATATTGTTTTAATAAATGACTGATATTAAGCTGACAAAGAACCCTATAGATATATAGGATAACAAATCAAAGTTGCAAATCATGCAAAATAAAAAACAAAAGAAATATAGGGCGTCTTAAAATATAGTAAATGATGATTAATATTAAGTTTTGACCAGCATCAACAAAGATGTAATCAATTTAAGTACGTGAAATAATGAGGTAATAAATAGATATTAAGTGGTATATTAGCATGAATAACTGTATCATAAAGTGAAAATGGAAAATAACGGTGTAAACAAACGAATACTGGCATGTGTCGGTAGTTGAATCACAATAAGTAATTCAACTACCGACATTTGTCAGTACTTGTTTTATGTTGGCATGTGTCGGTGGTTGAATTACAACAAGTAATTCAACTACCGACATATGTCAGCATTCAAATGTTGACATGTGTCGGTAGTTGAATTACAATAAGCAAAAATAAAAATATGACTATATTCGAAATAAGAAAAGAATTGAATTGGAAAGTAATGTTGAATAGTTAACATAAAACTAATTATAAGATTTTAAATTGTAAATAGAAGCAGACTTTAAGTATAGTTTAATGTTAAGGTAGTTTTTATCATATACCATGTGAAAAACCTTGTTTAATAATGTCTTTGTTTATGACAGAGAGATGCTGGAAATAAACTCCCCCCGGATGTGGTGTAACACCTGGGGGAAAATAAAAAAAAAAAAAAAAAAAAAAAAAAAAAAAAAAAAAAAAAAACCTAACCTAACCTAACCTAACCTAACCTAACCTAACCTAACCTAACCTAACCTAACCTAACCTAACCTAACCTAACCTAACCTAACCTAACCTAACCTAACCTAACCTAACCTAACCTAACCTAACCTAACCCAGTCTGCTTCGAGCCGTCGTAGAGTGCAGACGTGCTCCGATGCGCTCCGCAAATATTAAAAGCAAAAAATTTTTTAAGTGTGTACAAAGTTTGTGAAAGTGGAAATAAGTGCTCCCTTGTGTTCAGATCGTAATAAAAAATACCTGGACTCCATCTACGTCTACGGTTGGACGAGGATTGAGAGGATTTTGCTGGATTCGGCCACGAGTCTGTCTTCACTTCGAGATTGGGGGACGGCTCGGTGCCTGAAACCAACTACACACAAGACGGAACAACAGGACTAAGTGGATGTGCTTGGACGTTGTGACAAAGCCGCTCTGGCCCATAAAATAAGTGCAGTGCAATATTGGGAGACCCACTCTTAGGTATAAGTACACTATTTACCTCGTGTCTAGTCCATAGTTAAGATTTTAAGAAATTGACTGGCGTTTTGCCTCCTTCCATATTTTAGTTCCTTTAAGTATACAGTATTGTATTTATTTCTGTCCTTTTTCTTTACAACTTATACAAATTTATATTTTAACCTTGACAATGATGATTCGCACACCAAAATCTGTGTCATTTAAAAACACACCTACAGACCAAAATGCATTCCAAATATCACCCACCCAATTCAGTAGCCAGGGTGACTCCCCGTCGGACTCCCCCGTCAGATTGTCTTCAGAGGAGGAATGGGCGACCCCTAACAAGAGGAGCAGGTTTATTCAGTGCTTCCCAAAAACTCCCCTCCTAAAGGAAGAAAACAGACGTAAAATCCTGACGGACGACGATAGAATTGATCTATGTGTTAGCATTAGAAATCTCCTGGACGCAATTAGCGAAGAGGTCGAGTCTGCACTGAGACTAAAAAGAATAACTAAAGACTCAGTCAAAAGCAAGATCAGACAGGTAGACGACCTCGTGTGCGACCTGGCTGCGTGCCAGGAGCCAAAGAACATGACGCCGGGACAACGACCGAGTATAAGAACCCAGACCTCCCCTATCCCACAGCATGAGACCCAATTCGGAGAACTTAAAACGTACCTAAAACCGCTGGTGGATAAACTAGAAGAAAACGCAAGAAGTATACGGGAGATGAAGGAAACAATGGACCGCCAGAATCAAGCTGATGGAAGAACATCCACAATAGCCTCACATACCCCGACATACGCACAGGCCGTGGCTACTTCTCAGGAAAAGCCCGTCACCCTCCATTCCGTTATTGTCGACGACAAGACAGGAATGGAAACGGGTGACGTGGTCATGGAGCGGATAAGGGAAGTGGCAGGAGAAGGCGGGGATTGGGTGAGGATAGAAAGGGTGAGAAAGACGCGGGATAGGAAATTAATAATAAGTTGCGAATCAAAAGAGGGTAGACAGAAATTAAAAACCAGAATAGAAAAAATAAAAAATTTGCGGGTAAAAGAAGTTGAGAATAAAAACCCCCTACTCATCCTCAAAAACATGTTAAAAAACACCAACGAACAAGTTATATCAAAATTAACGGGGCAAAATTGCAAATTACTTAAGGACTTCAAAGATGAGGAAAAAACTATCGAAGTGAAATTTAGAAAAAAGGCAAGAAACCCGCTGCTAGAACATACCGTAATTAGTGTCCCCCCCAAGCTGTGGCGCGCAGTGGTCGAGGCCGGCTCAGTGCGCATCGACATGCAGCGGATCCAGGCGGAGGATTACTCTCCGCTGGTCCAGTGTTCGATGTGCCTGGGCTACGGCCACGGCAGGCGCCACTGCAAAGAGAAGGTGGAAAGGTGCTGCCACTGTGGTGGCGAGCACCAGAGGGCTGTGTGCCAGGCCTGGATGGCGGGAGCCATCCCATCGTGCCTGAACTGCCGCGCGGACGGAAACGAGGTGAGTAATCACAACGCTTTTAGTTCCGCGTGTCAGGTCAGGCAAAGGTGGGAGGCTCTCGCCAGATCCAGGATAGCATATGCGTAAGCATAAATTTTGCGGATCTTACCGGCGTGTCGTGGCTATTCCACATTGTTATATTGATGAAATGTGTCATTAATTAGAGCAATATTTTAGGCATGCTACGGCACGTTGGTGGATACCCATTGTTATGTTTGCGCAACAAACACATGGGTGGCTCCGCACCAACGGATAATAATTATCCGTTGGAGCGAAGACACACATGGTTTGTTTATATGTTCATATGCTTCTACTATGTTTTATCATTTTACAAGTGTAACAAGATTTTAACAAAATGACAAAGAAAATAGATATAGATATATAAGGGACATGTTTGTGTATATGACAATTGACCTGGATGGGTAAATAGTTAAGAGTAAGGCAATAAAAAATTACTATGTATACAAACATTTAAATACGTAATTTAATGTAAGTTTTAATAACAAAACAGATTTATTTTAATTATGACTCGTATACAATACAATGTATAATTTATTTTAAACATAATGACAATTCATTTTTTGATGTACCCTACAGTAAACTATTAACTATGTAGCAAATCAAGCGTATCATAGATAAAACAAGTAAATAATTATGATTCACAATTGACCAGTATCAGCGTATGCTTCGTATTATAAGTATGTAATGCTTCGTATTATAAGTATGTAATAAGATAGACAATGTAAAAATTAAGAAATAAACAATCAAAAAACATAATAATGACAAGGAAACTTACAAAGTAATACTGCTCTGACCAATCCAACAAACAAGTGGTTGAATTAGTTAAAATAAGATAATGATAATAAAAAAGGCAATAAGAATAAACTAGTTTTAAATTAGACAAGATATTAGGTAAAATAAAAAGTTGCACGATAAAAAGTTATAATATAAAAAACTAACAAGCATAAAAGAAGCAGACTCTAAGAGTAGTATTAAGTTAAGTATAGTTTTTCATACATAATGTAAATAAAATTGTTAAGCAATGGCTCTGTTTATGATAGAGGATACTGGCAATAAACTCCCCCTGGGTGTGGTGTAACACCCGGGGGAAAAAAAAAAAAAAAAAAAAAAAAAAAAAAAAACCTAACCTAACCTAACCTAACCTAACCTAACCTAACCTAACCTAACCTAACCTAACCTAACCTAACCTAACCTAACCTAACCTAACCTAACCTAACCTAACCTAACCTAACCTAACCTAACCTAACCTAACCTAACCCATCAGTAGCGTTCCATCCGCCGCCTAGAACGCCACGAAAAACACTCGGTCCGTACTAAAAAATTAATAAAACCGGCATTTTTACAGTTAGGAACGAGTTCTTGGTGTCATTTTAACCGTCTCGCGACCGAGCAATCGGATTCGGAGTGCAAAGTGCAGAATTCTAAAAGTTAAGTGGGTAAAAAGTGAAAAACCGCTTAAAGACACGTGGTTTTTAGAAATAAAAATCTTGTGAGACGAACTGCGGCGGAACAAGATCGACGACCCCCGAATTTTTTATTATCTACGGTTGGGCGTCTACGGGACCTACAAATTGAACCGTGTTGGGGATTTTTCCCCCCCACCCCAGAGTCAGGAAAATTGAAAAACCAAAAAGTGAGGTTAGGTGTGCTCAGTGAAATAGTGACGCGCGTCAGTAACTACTGTCGCCATTTCGAAGACCTTTTAGAAGACCATCCGAAACCACTTTGAAAAAAATTTTCCCGTTTACAAGTAAGGAAATATTGCTAATTAAATATTTACTCTTGAAAGGCCAATATCTCCTGGAAGCTTTAAGACGCGTGGAAATTGACGACGCCAGGGTCACCGCGGCGACGCCTTCTACCCTGCAAAAGAAGAAAAATAATAATTACTTTATAGCTTCATATCTTTCTTGTAAAATTATTAAAATTTCAGTTTTTTCAAAATTTTTTGTCTGAAATAAATAGAATTGTAAATCTATCATATAGTATAGTTGCGCGTTCATAAATTGTATCCGACAGCGTTTGAATGGTCGAAATCGGACCAGAAACAGCCGAGATATACAACTTTCAGGAAAAAGTCTTGTATCGCCTGAAAGGTTTTGAAAATCATATATCTATTAATTTCTTCGAATAGCTGACGACGGTCCCGTTTCGGCGATACCAGACACGGTTACTCTGCGCCCACCGGTTCCGGAGAAAATCGGATTTTGAGTTTCCGCCGCCATCTTGGCGTCCATCTTGGAAAATTAAAACGGCCATAACTCCTGAGCCCGTGGTCGTAGCGAATCGGGATTTTCTCTGGGGCTATTTTCTTGGTCCCCCCCTTCCCTCAAAGCGTGAGGATTTCACTTTCGCTATATAAAATAATTTTCGCAATTAGCTGTGCCGAAATTGTAGAGGACGTCGGGCCCATCCCGGGGATACCAAGGAGCGCGTGTCTGCGACGTCTAGTTCCTGAGATATGACAGTTTGAAGTTTTGGCAGCCATCTTGGGTCGCCATCTTGGAAATTTTCGAACGGTCATATCTCCGTCCCTATTTGTCGTAGCGACCTGGGGTTTTCTTGGGAGGGATCCACGTTAGTTTTTCTACTGATCCTGGCCGGAAAATTTTGGAAAATCCGACTTGGATTTTCCGAGTTTTTCCGAGTGGAGGGATTGCTTGGTGGGGATCGAGGGAATCACGAGGAGCTCAAGCGCGGAGGTCTGTGACGAGTGGTTGCCGGGCTATATAATCGGTAGATATTAGCGGTCATTTTGAGCGCCATTTTGGTATACGTTAAAGCTAAACATCTCGGCCGCTATTAGTCGTACGACCGCGCGACTTTCGCGATTGACATCCATCAATAAAAGCGAGTAGTGGACACGACTCTATATAGAGTCGAGTAGAGCTGACTCTACAAAATACTGATATTTATTGTATAAATTTAGGTTAGATATTATACAACTTATACAAATTTTTTAGAATAGTTAGATTTAAGGATTGACTAAGATAAGTTAGACTTAAGTATTGACGATAAGAATCCAACAAATTACAAAAGATTGACTGTGATAATTTACACATTACAACATAACCGAAAGGAAAAAGAAAAATCCTTCAAAAAAAAAAAAAAAAAAAAAAAAAAAAGGGAAAAAGAATAAAAACAAAAGAGAATAAAAACCGACAAGTACCTTTAGTATTAATAAAGGACTGTTTAGCAACTAAGTGACTGTGATATCTTAATTGTAAGAATTGGATCTAAATTATTCATAATCGTTATTTTTATTTATTTTATTTTATTTTATTTTATTTTATTTTAATTGTACTTGTTATACTAATTTATTTAATTTTTACAACTTTTACAAACTTAATTTTAATATTTAACATTGACTACCCTACCCTTGAAAATGTACTGTCCATATTCCCCCCCAAATGTGCCGAAGGTTCCAGCAAGGAAAAGCGCTGAGAACCACGAGGCAACAAGCGCAAGCGGTAGCCCACCATGCCCATCAGGCGCCGCAAAACAACCTGCTCTCAAAACCAAGACCAGAGGGGTATCACAATCCCAAATAGTAACACCAAAAACTAAACAGCAAACTGTGGTGAAAACAAAGTTGGGAAGAGCAAACGTAATCAAAGACAAGGCAATAAGCCTATTAAATGAAGGTAAAAATATTAGGTCGGACATCAAAGCGGATGTCAAAACAGCGCTGGAGGACTTGTTCCAAATTATATTAGAGTACGAGGAAGTCCTAGCAGAGGGAAGGGAACAAGACAAGGGTGGGGATAGGAAAATTGAAAAAGCGGCCTACAGTGGAAATGACGATATAATTTCGCAACTAACGGAAAATAAACAAATTTTAAAAGAAAATGCATTAAAACTAGAAGAAATTGCTAATTTAATAAACGCACAGAAGGAGAATGGAAAATTATTAGAAAATATAAAAGAACAATTAGAGAAGCAGGACGAAAATCTACTGATCATTAATGAAAATAGTAAGAAAATAATAGAAAATAATGGAAAGCAGACATATGCTACTGTGGCCGCAGCAGGAGGGAGCCACAAGGTGCCCGGAGTTCCGGTGCATCCTACGCTGCACTCCGTGGTGGTGGCATCGACTGTGGAGGAGGAGACGGGGGATGAAGTCCTGGAGCAAATAAGGAAGGCTGTGAAAGCGAAAGAAGGATGGATCACGATAGGGAAGGTAAGGAAAGCACGGGACAGGAAGGTGGTACTGGGCTGCGAAACAGAGCAGGACAGGGCAAGGCTCAAGGAAAGGTTGCAGGCGGCCGGAACTCACCTCGTCGTCGAGGAGGTGAGAAACAAGGACCCGCTTCTGGTTCTGAGGGGCGTTCTCAATGTAAACTCTGACGAGGATATTTTGGGGGCGTTCCGGAACCAGAACCGGGGGGTTTTTCACGGCCTCGGCGAGGGGGAGGACCGGCTCACGGTGCGCTACCGTAGGAAGGTGAGGAATCCTCACTGCAGCAACGTGGTGCTCAGCGCGGCGCCCGTGGTGTGGCGGCGGGTCGTGGATGCGGGCCGTATACGCATTGATCTCCAGACGGTGCGGGCCGAAGACCAGTCTCCACTGGTCCAGTGCACGCGCTGCCTGGGGTATGGGCATGGTCGGCGACTCTGTAAGGAGCCTGCCGATCTGTGCTGTCACTGCGGGGGTCCGCATCTGGGAGCCGACTGCCCCGCCAGGGTTGCAGGTGACCCGCCGACTTGCAGGAACTGTAGGTTGGCCAAGGTCACTGGCGGGCAGCATGTTGCTTTCAGTGAGGCTTGCCCTGTCAGAAAAAGGTGGGATGAGTTAGCGAGAGCCACTGTGGCTTACTGCTAAGGGCAGCCCAGTACAAAAGTTGTACAAGAGTGTCCAGGCAAACCTCCAGCGGAGTAAGCTAGCAACTAGCGAACTCCTGCTGGAGGCAGACAAGCAAAGGATGGCCTTCGCCATGGTCCAAGAGCCCTACACCGGGAACACGGGAAGAATGAAGGTTGAACCCGGTATTCGGGTGGTACAATGTGCTGCGGCTGGACCACAGTCTGTGAACAAGGCCGCCATTGTACTGCTCGATGGGGGCATCGACATCACCCTGTTTCCGACCCTCACGACCCCAAACTTCGCTGTAGCGAAGCTGAGGACGAGTGCGTGGGAGATCGGGGTGGTGTCGATGTACTTCGACGGGGACGGCCCCATCGACCCGTGTATCCGGTGGATGGAGCGGATCATGGCGGAGATCGGGACGGACATGGTCGTGATGGGGGGAGACGTCAATGCATGGAACCCGTGGTGGGGAAGTGTGCGAACGGATCACAGGGGGGAGGACTTGGCGGCAGCGTTAGGAGAGATGGACCTGCACATTCTCAACAGGGGGTCCGAGCCCACTTTCGACACGTACAGAGCTGGGAAACGCTATCAGAGCTGTGTCGACATCACGGTGTGTACTGTGGGTATGCTCGGCCACGTCGACGGCTGGCGAGTGGACACGGGCATAACCAGCTCTGACCACAACGCTCTTCTATTCGAGGTAAATCTGATGAAGGCGAGGGGGACGGACATCAAGCGCACGACTCGCAAATACAATACAAAAAAAGCCAATTGGGACCAATTTCGTGAGAAATTGGCCCAATTATGGTTAGAAAATAACATAAACTTTTCGGAAATTTTCAAAATTAACAATACAACAGATTTGGACGTAAAATTATCAAAATTAAACAGTACCATAGAGCGAGCGTGCGAGATGTCAATCCCCAAACTCGCCTCCACCGGAGGGCGATTGAAGATGCCTTGGTGGAATGATGAGCTGGCCGAAATGCGGAAAGCCGTGACCACTAAGAAGCATAGGGTGGCGAGCGCCGGGCCGACCCGCCGTGCATGGGTGGTCGAGCAGTATCTGAAAGCCAAAGAAGAGTACCGCCTGGCGTCGGAGCAGGCTCGAACCGCCAGTTGGAAACGGTTCTGCGAGAAGCAGGACCGCGAGACGATGTGGGAGGGGATCTACAGGGTGATTGGCCGCACCGCAAGCAGGGAAGAGGACACACCTCTCGTGCAAAACGGGAGGGTCCTTAGCGGGGAAGAGTCGTCGGGTCTACTGGCAAAAACCTTTTTCCCAAAAGATGATCCGGGGGAAGACGACGCGGGGCACAAACTCACGAGGGAGAGCTCCAAAATTGTGAATGAGGGGAAGCAGGGTGAAACTTGCGACCCACCATTCACAATGGAGGAGCTGGAGAGCGCCGCGTCGAGCTTCAACCCGAAAAAGGCGCCGGGACCCGACGGCTTTACCGCCGATGTCTGTGGTGCGGCCATCGCGCTGGGCCCCGACATCTTCCTGGCGCTGTACAACAAGTGCCTACAACTCGGACACTTCCCCGCTGCGTGGAAGGAGGCGGTGGTCGCCGTCCTGCGGAAGCCGGGAAGGGATGACTACGCAAATCCGAAGTCTTACCGACCCATCGGATTATTACCGGTGCTCGGTAAGATTTTGGAGAAAATGCTGGTGGCGAGGATTCGCTGGCACGTCCTCCCCGACATGAGCCGCCGTCAGTACGGCTTTATGCCACAGCGCTGTACCGAGGACTCCCTCTATGTCCTGGTGGATCGCATCAGGCAGAGGATTAAAGGCAAGAAACTCGTCCTGATGGTATCCTTGGATATAGAGGGAGCCTTCGACAACGCGTGGTGGCCGGCCATTAAGTGCAGACTGGCGGAGACGCAGTGCCCTCCTAATCTGCGCCGAATGGTCGATAGCTATTTGGGGGATAGGAGGGTTCGCGTTAGATATGCCGGAGCGGAGAGTGTCAGCGAAACCTCGAAGGGATGTGTCCAAGGGTCAATAGGGGGCCCGACCTTCTGGAATTTGCTTCTGGACCCGCTGCTTGTGGGGCTGGATGACCGGGGCGACTACTGTCAAGCGTTCGCTGACGACGTGGTCCTCGTATTCTCCGGGGACACGGCCCAGGAAGTCCAGGGACGTGCCAATGGAGCCCTCGAATATGTTCGGAGGTGGGGAGTCGAAAATAAGTTGAGGTTTGCACCATTGAAAACAAAGGCAATGGTGCTGACCAATAAACTTAAATACGACACCCCAATTCTGAGCATGGGCGGGGTATCCATTGATATGTCCCAGGAAATCAAAATCCTCGGCCTCACCTTGGACAGCAAGCTCACGTTTAACGCCCATGTGGCGAACATATGCCGAAAGGCGTTAAACTTATATAAGCAGCTGTCCAGGGCGGCCAGGATTGGCTGGGGCTTGAACTCGGAGGTGATAAGGACCATATACGTGGCGGTGGTCGAACCGGTCATTATGTACGCATCTAGCGTGTGGGCAGCAGCCACGCACAGGCTGGGGGTGCAGAAGCAACTAAACGTGGTGCAGCGAGGCTTCGCACAGAAGATCGTCAGAGCGTATCGCACCGTCTCTCTGAACGCGGCGCTGCTACTCGCCGGACTGCTTCCTCTGGACATGAGGATCAGGGAGGCAGCCCTTCTTTACGAAGTGAAGAAGGGTATATCTCGGCGAGTGGTAGGAGACCGGGAGATAGAGAGACCCGTCGATTTTCTGGAAGCGCCTCACCCGGCCGGAAGGTTGGGACTCAAATTCTCGTGCCTGGAGGACCGTGCGCAGGTTGACGAGCAGCAGCACGCGCAGCTCCACATCTTCACGGATGGGAGCAAGCACGATGGGAAAGTCGGCGCGGCGCTGACCGTATGGGAAGGCGCTGCGGAGACCAGTACCAAGAAGCTGAAGCTCGACAACATGTGCACGGTGTATCAGGCCGAACTGTTGGCCCTTTCTGTGGCGACCGAGCGGGCCCTTCGGAGCTCAGCGCTTAGCTGCAATATTTATTGTGACTCCAGGTCGGCCCTTGAGACTGTTGCTGACAGCAGTTCCCTGCACAACCTGGCGTTAACTGCGAGAGCCAACATAAAAGAGGCCTCTATGTTGGGCAAAATAATTAAACTATTTTGGATAAAGGCTCACGCCGGGTTGGAGGGGAACGAAAGGGCTGACGACCTGGCTAAGAGCGCTGCGCTCGGTAGGGTCCGACCCCACTATGATAGATGTCCGGTCTCATTCGTCAAGCGGCAGATCCGAATGGATACCATTGACGAATGGAACCGGCGCTACGTGGAGGGGGAAACGGCATCCACCACTAAGCTGTTCTTTCCCGACGCAGGAGAGGCGTACCAAACAATAAGGAAAATTGCGTTGACCCCCGTGCTTGTGCAGGTGTTCACGGGACACGGCGGGTTCTCGCAATATTTGAATAGATTCAAATGCAAGGAGAGCCCTACCTGTGCCTGTGACCCTGCAAATGAGGAGAGTATCGACCATGTCCTTACCGAATGTGCTGTATATGCCAAGGACAGGAATGACCTGGAGATTGAGATGGGCGAAAAGGTTACCAAAGAAAATCTGGCAAAGATAATTTTAGAGAAGAAAACAAGGGAAAAATTTTTGAAATATTGCACTAAATTGGCAATAAAAACAATAAACAGGAACAAAACGTAAATGATGAGAAGAATATTAATAACGAGCAAAGTAGAAGAATAAATAGACATAATAAAAATAAATAAACAAATAAAATAATTACCATTAAATAAAAAATCATACAAGAAAAATAAGACCCCTGTCCTCCCACACAGGGTCCCTCCTGATGGAGTTTCCATGAGCAGGTGGTGTTTTAGCACGGTATGAGTCCGGCACTACCTGGGTCCTCCTTCCCAGGCTGTCCATGATGGATTTCACCACCTGCTCATGTAAATAAAATAAAAAAAAAAAAAAAAAAAAAAAAAACCTAACCTAACCTAACCTAACCTAACCTAACCTAACCTAACCTAACCTAACCTAACCTAACCTAACCTAACCTAACCTAACCTAACCTAACCTAACCTAACCTAACCTAACCTAACCTAACCTAACCTAACCTAACCTAACCTAACCTAACCTAACCTAACCTAACCTAACCTAACCTAACCTAACCTAACCTAACCTAACCTAACCTAACCTAACCTAACCTAACCTAACCTAACCTAACCTAACCTAACCTAACCTAACCTAACCTAACCTAACCTAACCTAACCTAACCTAACCTAACCTAACCTAACCGACCCATCTCTTGAGTGTCCACACCCGATTGTTGTACCTCATTCTCTTCGTCTCGACGCCGCCTTCGATCCTGCATACCCATTTTGTCTGTTCATCCCAGTTTTTCATATAGTTTTGCCGATTTTCGTTCCTAACGGTTTTTCTTCAATTCAAATACCTATTTTCGATCCTAGACTCAGTTTTTCCCTCCGAACCCTCCCTAAATACATTTAAATACCGTTCCCGCTGCCTATCCCTACATTTTGAGCCCTTCCCGGAAAAAATCCGCGAAAAATTCGCCCCCCCGCCCACTCTTGTTTTCTCAGCTAGGTAAGGATCGCTCGCCGACGTAAGTAGAAACCGAAATTCGACTTTTTTCCCTGTTAATTTTTCTTCGTTCTGATTTGTATAGACTATTCTTCTGGTGATAAAAACAGGTTTAGATTTGATTCCACACCTCTGGCAGTCATAGTTTTGTTGTACAGCTCAATATTGTTCACTCATTTTGGTGAAAGTTTAGTCTCTTGCCATGGTGCTCACCCGGTCTCCTACCCGTAAGGAGGCGACTAATCGTCCTCCCCCTGAACCCCCCACGCCCCCTCCACCTTCTTCTCCACCTTTACCGAGCCATTCTAGGGCCTTTTTAACATCGGCTGGCCCCTCCGACCGCACCCAAACAAATATTTCACCCGTTTGCGAAATCGGCACTCTGCTCACCCCCAATGTGGACCTCCAAGTGCCTTCCGACCCAGAAACGCCTCGTCTGCAGTACATGTCGGACAGTGAGTCGGCTAGCAGCTCACAAATTAGCATCGCAAGCACAAGCACAAGCATCAATCCCCAATTATCCATACCTCAAATACCTACAAAAACTGCACCTACCCCTAAACCAACCACTAGTAAATCCGGCAAGTCATCAGCCAGCAACACGGTCATCGAGTTGCCGGCTCGCTCGGATGAGGTGAAAGGCATAGATTCTTTCATGGCCGTAGTCACCAAATTAACGTACACCATAAATAAAGCCGTCAATGAGGGAAAAAGTGTAACAGCCAACAACAAGCGACTCATTGCGGCAGCGGCGCAAGAGATCCAGAGATCGGCGCAAGCGCTGGTCAAGATCAATGAGGCCGAGCCCGCTACTGTGCCCCCGACTGCTGAAACTCTCCCGGATCAGAGCTCAATTGTCTCCGTAATCCGTGAGAGCATTCGCGAGGAGCTAAAAGCGATGTTGCCCGCCTCAGTACCCGCTCCGCCAATACTCACCAAATCCTTCGCCGCGGCCGTGTTGGCGCCGCCTCCACCCAAGCTCTCTCCCCCTGCGCGCACACTGCCTTCGATCATCGTGAAGGCCAAGGAAGCCGGTGACAAGCAGCCGGTGGTGTACGATGAGTGGAAGAAAAACATTTCTTTCCGTAATACCACTTATGCTCCCTCAAAAGTGAAATCTCTGCGCCAGAATATGTTAAAAGTCGAGTTCGACACCGCCGAACAGCGCAACGAAGTGTTGCAAAAAGTCAACAACATCCCCGGTATTGTCGCAGAGGAGTCTAAACTCCGCCGACCCCTCATCATCCTAAAGGGAGTCAGCAAGGAGATACAGAGAGAGGAATTGGTGGACATTGTGAGTCACCAAAATCAAATTCCACCTGAGGACATCCGACTCTGCTTTCTCCTGAAGAATCGTAATGACCGCTTCTTCAATGCGGTGCTAGAAGTTGCTCCGGCGATCCGGCGCAGGTTAGTTGAAGGAGAGCGTGCGAACGTGGAGCACCAGCGGGTGCACGTGGCGGACTTCAGCCGCTTCGTGCAATGTTATAAGTGCCTGCAGTTCGGGCACACGAACAACAAATGCACCGCTGAGTTCTACCCGTGCGCCCACTGTGGCTCCACTGCACACCACATTAACGCTTGCCCCGACCGTGCCGACCCCAGCAAAAAATGTTGCTTTAACTGCAAGACAGTACGCAGCGCTAACACCAACCACACAGCCACAGACAACAAAAATTGCCCCAGAATAGTTAATGCCATTAAAGCCCTACAAGGAAGTACCGACTATGGTTATTAATCACAAACTAAAAATAATCCAGTGCAACCTTCAGCGCTCATACGTTTCACAGCAGGAGTTTTTTAGGTACTTCCACCTAAACTCCTACGATGTGGCTCTTATCTCTGAACCGTATGTTGGTACTTCCTTGGAGGTGAAACCGCCTCCGGGCATCACAATCTACCAGTTCCCAATGGGATCTCGAGTTAAAGCGTGCATAGCAACTACGTCAAAAGTGGCCGCCCTTGGAGTTACGCAACTATCCACGGCAAACTTTGCAGTTATCAGAGTCAGCCTGGGGCTGAACAACTTAGAAATCGCTTCTCTTTACATCGAGCCTAACGTCGATAATGACGATACCATTGGCAAATTGAACCGGTTTCTTCAAACACCTGGCTCCGCCTGGAGACTAGTCGGCGGCGACGCCAACGGCTGTCACCAGGAGTGGGGAGAATGTTCTGCAAATTCTCGCGGGGAGGACCTCGTTGCGGTTATGGCATCGCACAACATGTCAGTCTGCAACGTGGGTCACGACCCTACCTTTGAAGCCATTCGCCACGGCGCTCACTGTTCCTCGATAGTTGACGTCACCTATTCATCTCAGTATCTGGCGGATGCGGTACACAACTGGCGAGTTAATCGCGACGCATGCCCATCATCTGACCATAATGCTGTAGACTACGAGATATTCACCTCGGGCAAACCCGACAAGCCGAAACGCAGCACTACATTCAGATTCTCGACGTATCGAGCCGATTGGGCTAAATTCCGAGAAAAACTCAACGAGAGACTGGAACCTCTTGTCGCACAGACCGATTTTAGCTCTCTCACTAACGCTGGCCTCGATCGTGTGGTTGACCGCCTAACTGCAATCGTGCAGGGAACGTGCTATAGCGTGCTTCCCCGCAAACCGGGTTCCAAATTCTACAACCCGTGGTGGTCCGACGAGTTAGAACAGCGAAAGAAGGAGTGCATCAGACTTCATCATCGCCTTCATGATCTCAAAAAAGCAAAGAGACCCCTCGATGAGGCTATCAAAGCATATCGGGAAGTGAAGCAAGAGTACGCTCGGACTCTCTCTAAAACATCTACAGAGCACTTTCGACAATTTTGTGAGGCGCAGGGCAAAGAGGACGTTTGGGCCGTTACCAATCGGATAATCAAAGAGTCCCCATTGAGAAGACCCCCACAAACCCTCAAATGCGACGGGATATTCACTGATAGCGGACCCAACACGGCCTCTGCGCTCCTTAAACACTTCTACCCTGACGACACTCCGGACAGCTCGGATCAACAAAAACTAATGCGCGTCGCAATGAACAACCTGCCCAACTCTGAGGACGATTTACCTTTCTCAGTAGCTGAAATAAGAGAGCAATTTTCTCACGCCAACCCGAAGAAGGCTCCTGGAGCAGACCACCTGACAGCGGACATTTGCGGTGCAGTTTTTGAGGCCCAACCTGAGTTTTTGACAGCCCTATACAATAAGTGCCTACAGATTGGATACTTTCCAAAATCCTGGAAGCAAGCGGTTGTCAAAATCTTGCCAAAACCCGGCAAAACCGAAATGGACTCGCTCAGCTCATATAGACCTATCGGACTTATCTGCGTGTTCGGGAAGATACTCGAAAGGCTGATCGTCAAGAGAATTATATATAAAGCAGAATGCGATAACTCTCTAAGCGAAAGGCAGTACGGCTTCAGAGAGCAAGTCTCCACGACTGACGCCCTTGAAAAGGCCATAGAGACCATAAAAACAGCTAAATCCAAGGGTCTTCAGGTTGTTGCAATATCGCTAGATATCAAGGCCGCGTTTGACAACGCGTGGTGGCCTGCGTTATTCGCGCGCCTCAAGCACGTCAATTGCCCGAAGAACTTCTATCGCCTCGTCCAGAATTATGTTTCGGAGAGGGTCGTAACGCTGGACTACGCCAACAGCACAGCATCTAAAATGATGACTAAAGGTTGCGTTCAAGGCTCAGCTTGCGGCCCGGTGTTCTGGAACATGATCCTGGACGAGTTGCTCTCCATGCCACTACCACAGGGCACACACATACAGGCCTTTGCGGATGATGTTTTGCTGATAGTGGAGGGCGCGACGTGCGAAGAGGTAGAAGCAGTCGCCTCCACCAGCCTCGACCTCATTAGCTCTTGGGGTGAAAGCGTCAAACTCATGTTTGGTCCGGACAAAACCCAATCCATCTCATTTACACAAAAAACCAAAACGGCTATTATTAAAATGCGTAACACTATAATACCGTTAACTGATCAAATAAAAATCCTGGGAGTTATTATAGATTCAAAATTAAATTTTATCCAACATGTCAACTACGTTATCAGAAAGGCCAGTAAAATATTCAAAAATTTATGCAAATTCGTCCGGCCAACTTGGGGCGTTCACCCCGAGAATGTAGAGTGTATCTATCGACAAGTCATCGTCCCAATAATCACATATGCAGCAGGCATCTGGGGCACGGCTACCAAATTCTACTCCGTGCGTCGAGCCCTCAGATCCTTCCAAAGGAGCTTTGCCATCAGGGCAATCCGTGGCTTCCACACCATCTCGGCGGTCGCAGCCCTGGCTATAGCTCAATTCCCCCCACTCCATCTTGTAATAGACGAGTCTCTCGAAATCCACAGGACCAAAAAGACAGGAATATGTCAGGAATTACCAGATGACATAGCACTGTACTCAAAGACCAAAGTAAGAGGCCTTTTACACCCGGCCAAACGAGTCACCATTACCTATGACGAAGCGACAACGCAAGAGGACACCACTGCACTGATTAATCCTGATGCCCCTAATATTTTCACCGACGGCAGTAAAAAGGAAGACGGGCAGGCGGGGGCTTCGTTTGTGGTAATGATGGAAGGACAGCGACCCGTAATCAAGAAATTTAAACTGTGCCGCACCGCCTCAGTATTTATGTGCGAGCTATTCGCCATAGCCGAAGCCCTCAAATGGCTCACAAACACAAATATTAACTTCACCGAAGCTCTTGTCTTCTCCGACTCTCTATCATCCCTCAAGGCTATTCAAGACCGCAGCAACACCGATCCACTAGTAAACCAAATCCACCACCTCATCTCCTTTCTCTCCTCCATCCATATTATAGTTAAATTCGTCTGGTCCAAGGCTCATGTTGGCATAGTGGGAAATGAGATAGCAGATGCTGCGGCTAAGGAGGCCGCTGAGAAGAAAACCGCAACTCTGCTAAATCACTTCCCGCTCTCACACGCCAAGCGACTCCTGCGCCAGCGCACTCTGGACGCTTGGCAGTGCGAATACGAGTCGGCCCCACAAGGGTCTGTAACAAAAACCTTCTTCCCATCTATCTTTGCAATAGCCCAATTCCGACAGTACATCAAACCCTCGTTCTCCGTCACTCAAATCTTATCAGGACATGGATATCATAAGACATATCTACACAAGTATAAAATCACTGAGGACGATCGTTGTCCTTGCGACGACGCGACTCCTCAGGACGTCCACCACCTTCTCAAATCCTGCCCAATATTCCGTAGTCACCGAGGAAAATATATAATGACATGCCTTAATAAAAACTTAGAACCATTTAACATGAACACTGTACACGAATCTGAAGACGCCATAAAATATTTAGTAGAACATATAAACCATATAGTAAATCACTTAAAACGGATCAACGGCACCTAGTAATACAAACAATATAGCTCAAAATTTTTTATAGCGACGACGTGGCATCTGTATCAAATAGCAGATGCCCATCAACGCTACTCTCTCGACACAAACATATAGTATACCCAATCTTACAAATTTGTTCTTAACAAGTAAATTTTAGCATATAAAAAAAAAAAAAAAAAAAAAAAAACCTAACCTAACCTAACCTAACCTAACCTAACCTAACCTAACCTAACCTAACCTAACCTAACCTAACCTAACCTAACCTAACCTAACCTAACCTAACCTAACCTAACCTAACCTAACCTAACCTAACCTAACCTAACCTAACCTAACCTAACCTAACCTAACCTAACCTAACCTAACCTAACCTAACCTAACCTAACCTAACCTAACCTAACCAATATCAAATTTATAAAAAACATACAAGTGTGGCACGTTGTTTTGTTCGTCTCGGCGAGACATTTACGAATACACCTATCCCGTTTGAGTATTTGCGATTTTTCCGCGAATTTTCCGGGATTTTGATATTAACTTCATACATAGACGATATTAATTTAACAAAAAATTTTATTTCTCGAAATTTTTCTTCCTGACATTTAAATATTAATATATAGTAAAATATAAACACCCGCCCCGCGTCTGCTGGCGAAATCCGGTAGCGCTAGGTACCAAATTGTCCCGTCGGGAGCGATTTTCCCGAAAAATTTTCACTTTTTTCATAATAATTCAATAATTTTCTTCCAAAATTTTTCCAATAACATTCTATCGGCATTCTATTTAGCGGTCCGCGTCGATAGACACCAAAATTAGCCAAATCGGTTGGTAACTTTTCCAAAAATTGACGACACCCGATTCCGTAGGTACATAAAATCCACCTAAGGTGGTTAATTTCGACAAATCGATAATATCAAATTTATAAAAAACATACAAGTGTGGCACGTTGTTTTGTTCGTCTCGGCGAGACATTTACGAATACACCTATCCCGTTTGAGTATTTGCGATTTTTCCGCGAATTTTCCGGGATTTTGATATTAACTTCATACATAGACGATATTAATTTAACAAAAAATTTTATTTCTCGAAATTTTTCTTCCTGACATTTAAATATTAATATATAGTAAAATATAAACACCCGCCCCGCGTCTGCTGGCGAAATCCGGTAGCGCTAGGTACCAAATTGTCCCGTCGGGAGCGATTTTCCCGAAAAATTTTCACTTTTTTCATAATAATTCAATAATTTTCTTCCAAAATTTTTCCAATAACATTCTATCGGCATTCTATTTAGCGGTCCGCGTCGATAGACACCAAAATTAGCCAAATCGGTTGGTAACTTTTCCAAAAATTGACGACACCCGATTCCGTAGGTACATAAAATCCACCTAAGGTGGTTAATTTCGACAAATCGATAATATCAAATTTATAAAAAACATACAAGTGTGGCACGTTGTTTTGTTCGTCTCGGCGAGACATTTACGAATACACCTATCCCGTTTGAGTATTTGCGATTTTTCCGCGAATTTTCCGGGATTTTGATATTAACTTCATACATAGACGATATTAATTTAACAAAAAATTTTATTTCTCGAAATTTTTCTTCCTGACATTTAAATATTAATATATAGTAAAATATAAACACCCGCCCCGCGTCTGCTGGCGAAATCCGGTAGCGCTAGGTACCAAATTGTCCCGTCGGGAGCGATTTTCCCGAAAAATTTTCACTTTTTTCATAATAATTCAATAATTTTCTTCCAAAATTTTTCCAATAACATTCTATCGGCATTCTATTTAGCGGTCCGCGTCGATAGACACCAAAATTAGCCAAATCGGTTGGTAACTTTTCCAAAAATTGACGACACCCGATTCCGTAGGTACATAAAATCCACCTAAGGTGGTTAATTTCGACAAATCGATAATATCAAATTTATAAAAAACATACAAGTGTGGCACGTTGTTTTGTTCGTCTCGGCGAGACATTTACGAATACACCTATCCCGTTTGAGTATTTGCGATTTTTCCGCGAATTTTCCGGGATTTTGATATTAACTTCATACATAGACGATATTAATTTAACAAAAAATTTTATTTCTCGAAATTTTTCTTCCTGACATTTAAATATTAATATATAGTAAAATATAAACACCCGCCCCGCGTCTGCTGGCGAAATCCGGTAGCGCTAGGTACCAAATTGTCCCGTCGGGAGCGATTTTCCCGAAAAATTTTCACTTTTTTCATAATAATTCAATAATTTTCTTCCAAAATTTTTCCAATAACATTCTATCGGCATTCTATTTAGCGGTCCGCGTCGATAGACACCAAAATTAGCCAAATCGGTTGGTAACTTTTCCAAAAATTGACGACACCCGATTCCGTAGGTACATAAAATCCACCTAAGGTGGTTAATTTCGACAAATCGATAATATCAAATTTATAAAAAACATACAAGTGTGGCACGTTGTTTTGTTCGTCTCGGCGAGACATTTACGAATACACCTATCCCGTTTGAGTATTTGCGATTTTTCCGCGAATTTTCCGGGATTTTGATATTAACTTCATACATAGACGATATTAATTTAACAAAAAATTTTATTTCTCGAAATTTTTCTTCCTGACATTTAAATATTAATATATAGTAAAATATAAACACCCGCCCCGCGTCTGCTGGCGAAATCCGGTAGCGCTAGGTACCAAATTGTCCCGTCGGGAGCGATTTTCCCGAAAAATTTTCACTTTTTTCATAATAATTCAATAATTTTCTTCCAAAATTTTTCCAATAACATTCTATCGGCATTCTATTTAGCGGTCCGCGTCGATAGACACCAAAATTAGCCAAATCGGTTGGTAACTTTTCCAAAAATTGACGACACCCGATTCCGTAGGTACATAAAATCCACCTAAGGTGGTTAATTTCGACAAATCGATAATATCAAATTTATAAAAAACATACAAGTGTGGCACGTTGTTTTGTTCGTCTCGGCGAGACATTTACGAATACACCTATCCCGTTTGAGTATTTGCGATTTTTCCGCGAATTTTCCGGGATTTTGATATTAACTTCATACATAGACGATATTAATTTAACAAAAAATTTTATTTCTCGAAATTTTTCTTCCTGACATTTAAATATTAATATATAGTAAAATATAAACACCCGCCCCGCGTCTGCTGGCGAAATCCGGTAGCGCTAGGTACCAAATTGTCCCGTCGGGAGCGATTTTCCCGAAAAATTTTCACTTTTTTCATAATAATTCAATAATTTTCTTCCAAAATTTTTCCAATAACATTCTATCGGCATTCTATTTAGCGGTCCGCGTCGATAGACACCAAAATTAGCCAAATCGGTTGGTAACTTTTCCAAAAATTGACGACACCCGATTCCGTAGGTACATAAAATCCACCTAAGGTGGTTAATTTCGACAAATCGATAATATCAAATTTATAAAAAACATACAAGTGTGGCACGTTGTTTTGTTCGTCTCGGCGAGACATTTACGAATACACCTATCCCGTTTGAGTATTTGCGATTTTTCCGCGAATTTTCCGGGATTTTGATATTAACTTCATACATAGACGATATTAATTTAACAAAAAATTTTATTTCTCGAAATTTTTCTTCCTGACATTTAAATATTAATATATAGTAAAATATAAACACCCGCCCCGCGTCTGCTGGCGAAATCCGGTAGCGCTAGGTACCAAATTGTCCCGTCGGGAGCGATTTTCCCGAAAAATTTTCACTTTTTTCATAATAATTCAATAATTTTCTTCCAAAATTTTTCCAATAACATTCTATCGGCATTCTATTTAGCGGTCCGCGTCGATAGACACCAAAATTAGCCAAATCGGTTGGTAACTTTTCCAAAAATTGACGACACCCGATTCCGTAGGTACATAAAATCCACCTAAGGTGGTTAATTTCGACAAATCGATAATATCAAATTTATAAAAAACATACAAGTGTGGCACGTTGTTTTGTTCGTCTCGGCGAGACATTTACGAATACACCTATCCCGTTTGAGTATTTGCGATTTTTCCGCGAATTTTCCGGGATTTTGATATTAACTTCATACATAGACGATATTAATTTAACAAAAAATTTTATTTCTCGAAATTTTTCTTCCTGACATTTAAATATTAATATATAGTAAAATATAAACACCCGCCCCGCGTCTGCTGGCGAAATCCGGTAGCGCTAGGTACCAAATTGTCCCGTCGGGAGCGATTTTCCCGAAAAATTTTCACTTTTTTCATAATAATTCAATAATTTTCTTCCAAAATTTTTCCAATAACATTCTATCGGCATTCTATTTAGCGGTCCGCGTCGATAGACACCAAAATTAGCCAAATCGGTTGGTAACTTTTCCAAAAATTGACGACACCCGATTCCGTAGGTACATAAAATCCACCTAAGGTGGTTAATTTCGACAAATCGATAATATCAAATTTATAAAAAACATACAAGTGTGGCACGTTGTTTTGTTCGTCTCGGCGAGACATTTACGAATACACCTATCCCGTTTGAGTATTTGCGATTTTTCCGCGAATTTTCCGGGATTTTGATATTAACTTCATACATAGACGATATTAATTTAACAAAAAATTTTATTTCTCGAAATTTTTCTTCCTGACATTTAAATATTAATATATAGTAAAATATAAACACCCGCCCCGCGTCTGCTGGCGAAATCCGGTAGCGCTAGGTACCAAATTGTCCCGTCGGGAGCGATTTTCCCGAAAAATTTTCACTTTTTTCATAATAATTCAATAATTTTCTTCCAAAATTTTTCCAATAACATTCTATCGGCATTCTATTTAGCGGTCCGCGTCGATAGACACCAAAATTAGCCAAATCGGTTGGTAACTTTTCCAAAAATTGACGACACCCGATTCCGTAGGTACATAAAATCCACCTAAGGTGGTTAATTTCGACAAATCGATAATATCAAATTTATAAAAAACATACAAGTGTGGCACGTTGTTTTGTTCGTCTCGGCGAGACATTTACGAATACACCTATCCCGTTTGAGTATTTGCGATTTTTCCGCGAATTTTCCGGGATTTTGATATTAACTTCATACATAGACGATATTAATTTAACAAAAAATTTTATTTCTCGAAATTTTTCTTCCTGACATTTAAATATTAATATATAGTAAAATATAAACACCCGCCCCGCGTCTGCTGGCGAAATCCGGTAGCGCTAGGTACCAAATTGTCCCGTCGGGAGCGATTTTCCCGAAAAATTTTCACTTTTTTCATAATAATTCAATAATTTTCTTCCAAAATTTTTCCAATAACATTCTATCGGCATTCTATTTAGCGGTCCGCGTCGATAGACACCAAAATTAGCCAAATCGGTTGGTAACTTTTCCAAAAATTGACGACACCCGATTCCGTAGGTACATAAAATCCACCTAAGGTGGTTAATTTCGACAAATCGATAATATCAAATTTATAAAAAACATACAAGTGTGGCACGTTGTTTTGTTCGTCTCGGCGAGACATTTACGAATACACCTATCCCGTTTGAGTATTTGCGATTTTTCCGCGAATTTTCCGGGATTTTGATATTAACTTCATACATAGACGATATTAATTTAACAAAAAATTTTATTTCTCGAAATTTTTCTTCCTGACATTTAAATATTAATATATAGTAAAATATAAACACCCGCCCCGCGTCTGCTGGCGAAATCCGGTAGCGCTAGGTACCAAATTGTCCCGTCGGGAGCGATTTTCCCGAAAAATTTTCACTTTTTTCATAATAATTCAATAATTTTCTTCCAAAATTTTTCCAATAACATTCTATCGGCATTCTATTTAGCGGTCCGCGTCGATAGACACCAAAATTAGCCAAATCGGTTGGTAACTTTTCCAAAAATTGACGACACCCGATTCCGTAGGTACATAAAATCCACCTAAGGTGGTTAATTTCGACAAATCGATAATATCAAATTTATAAAAAACATACAAGTGTGGCACGTTGTTTTGTTCGTCTCGGCGAGACATTTACGAATACACCTATCCCGTTTGAGTATTTGCGATTTTTCCGCGAATTTTCCGGGATTTTGATATTAACTTCATACATAGACGATATTAATTTAACAAAAAATTTTATTTCTCGAAATTTTTCTTCCTGACATTTAAATATTAATATATAGTAAAATATAAACACCCGCCCCGCGTCTGCTGGCGAAATCCGGTAGCGCTAGGTACCAAATTGTCCCGTCGGGAGCGATTTTCCCGAAAAATTTTCACTTTTTTCATAATAATTCAATAATTTTCTTCCAAAATTTTTCCAATAACATTCTATCGGCATTCTATTTAGCGGTCCGCGTCGATAGACACCAAAATTAGCCAAATCGGTTGGTAACTTTTCCAAAAATTGACGACACCCGATTCCGTAGGTACATAAAATCCACCTAAGGTGGTTAATTTCGACAAATCGATAATATCAAATTTATAAAAAACATACAAGTGTGGCACGTTGTTTTGTTCGTCTCGGCGAGACATTTACGAATACACCTATCCCGTTTGAGTATTTGCGATTTTTCCGCGAATTTTCCGGGATTTTGATATTAACTTCATACATAGACGATATTAATTTAACAAAAAATTTTATTTCTCGAAATTTTTCTTCCTGACATTTAAATATTAATATATAGTAAAATATAAACACCCGCCCCGCGTCTGCTGGCGAAATCCGGTAGCGCTAGGTACCAAATTGTCCCGTCGGGAGCGATTTTCCCGAAAAATTTTCACTTTTTTCATAATAATTCAATAATTTTCTTCCAAAATTTTTCCAATAACATTCTATCGGCATTCTATTTAGCGGTCCGCGTCGATAGACACCAAAATTAGCCAAATCGGTTGGTAACTTTTCCAAAAATTGACGACACCCGATTCCGTAGGTACATAAAATCCACCTAAGGTGGTTAATTTCGACAAATCGATAATATCAAATTTATAAAAAACATACAAGTGTGGCACGTTGTTTTGTTCGTCTCGGCGAGACATTTACGAATACACCTATCCCGTTTGAGTATTTGCGATTTTTCCGCGAATTTTCCGGGATTTTGATATTAACTTCATACATAGACGATATTAATTTAACAAAAAATTTTATTTCTCGAAATTTTTCTTCCTGACATTTAAATATTAATATATAGTAAAATATAAACACCCGCCCCGCGTCTGCTGGCGAAATCCGGTAGCGCTAGGTACCAAATTGTCCCGTCGGGAGCGATTTTCCCGAAAAATTTTCACTTTTTTCATAATAATTCAATAATTTTCTTCCAAAATTTTTCCAATAACATTCTATCGGCATTCTATTTAGCGGTCCGCGTCGATAGACACCAAAATTAGCCAAATCGGTTGGTAACTTTTCCAAAAATTGACGACACCCGATTCCGTAGGTACATAAAATCCACCTAAGGTGGTTAATTTCGACAAATCGATAATATCAAATTTATAAAAAACATACAAGTGTGGCACGTTGTTTTGTTCGTCTCGGCGAGACATTTACGAATACACCTATCCCGTTTGAGTATTTGCGATTTTTCCGCGAATTTTCCGGGATTTTGATATTAACTTCATACATAGACGATATTAATTTAACAAAAAATTTTATTTCTCGAAATTTTTCTTCCTGACATTTAAATATTAATATATAGTAAAATATAAACACCCGCCCCGCGTCTGCTGGCGAAATCCGGTAGCGCTAGGTACCAAATTGTCCCGTCGGGAGCGATTTTCCCGAAAAATTTTCACTTTTTTCATAATAATTCAATAATTTTCTTCCAAAATTTTTCCAATAACATTCTATCGGCATTCTATTTAGCGGTCCGCGTCGATAGACACCAAAATTAGCCAAATCGGTTGGTAACTTTTCCAAAAATTGACGACACCCGATTCCGTAGGTACATAAAATCCACCTAAGGTGGTTAATTTCGACAAATCGATAATATCAAATTTATAAAAAACATACAAGTGTGGCACGTTGTTTTGTTCGTCTCGGCGAGACATTTACGAATACACCTATCCCGTTTGAGTATTTGCGATTTTTCCGCGAATTTTCCGGGATTTTGATATTAACTTCATACATAGACGATATTAATTTAACAAAAAATTTTATTTCTCGAAATTTTTCTTCCTGACATTTAAATATTAATATATAGTAAAATATAAACACCCGCCCCGCGTCTGCTGGCGAAATCCGGTAGCGCTAGGTACCAAATTGTCCCGTCGGGAGCGATTTTCCCGAAAAATTTTCACTTTTTTCATAATAATTCAATAATTTTCTTCCAAAATTTTTCCAATAACATTCTATCGGCATTCTATTTAGCGGTCCGCGTCGATAGACACCAAAATTAGCCAAATCGGTTGGTAACTTTTCCAAAAATTGACGACACCCGATTCCGTAGGTACATAAAATCCACCTAAGGTGGTTAATTTCGACAAATCGATAATATCAAATTTATAAAAAACATACAAGTGTGGCACGTTGTTTTGTTCGTCTCGGCGAGACATTTACGAATACACCTATCCCGTTTGAGTATTTGCGATTTTTCCGCGAATTTTCCGGGATTTTGATATTAACTTCATACATAGACGATATTAATTTAACAAAAAATTTTATTTCTCGAAATTTTTCTTCCTGACATTTAAATATTAATATATAGTAAAATATAAACACCCGCCCCGCGTCTGCTGGCGAAATCCGGTAGCGCTAGGTACCAAATTGTCCCGTCGGGAGCGATTTTCCCGAAAAATTTTCACTTTTTTCATAATAATTCAATAATTTTCTTCCAAAATTTTTCCAATAACATTCTATCGGCATTCTATTTAGCGGTCCGCGTCGATAGACACCAAAATTAGCCAAATCGGTTGGTAACTTTTCCAAAAATTGACGACACCCGATTCCGTAGGTACATAAAATCCACCTAAGGTGGTTAATTTCGACAAATCGATAATATCAAATTTATAAAAAACATACAAGTGTGGCACGTTGTTTTGTTCGTCTCGGCGAGACATTTACGAATACACCTATCCCGTTTGAGTATTTGCGATTTTTCCGCGAATTTTCCGGGATTTTGATATTAACTTCATACATAGACGATATTAATTTAACAAAAAATTTTATTTCTCGAAATTTTTCTTCCTGACATTTAAATATTAATATATAGTAAAATATAAACACCCGCCCCGCGTCTGCTGGCGAAATCCGGTAGCGCTAGGTACCAAATTGTCCCGTCGGGAGCGATTTTCCCGAAAAATTTTCACTTTTTTCATAATAATTCAATAATTTTCTTCCAAAATTTTTCCAATAACATTCTATCGGCATTCTATTTAGCGGTCCGCGTCGATAGACACCAAAATTAGCCAAATCGGTTGGTAACTTTTCCAAAAATTGACGACACCCGATTCCGTAGGTACATAAAATCCACCTAAGGTGGTTAATTTCGACAAATCGATAATATCAAATTTATAAAAAACATACAAGTGTGGCACGTTGTTTTGTTCGTCTCGGCGAGACATTTACGAATACACCTATCCCGTTTGAGTATTTGCGATTTTTCCGCGAATTTTCCGGGATTTTGATATTAACTTCATACATAGACGATATTAATTTAACAAAAAATTTTATTTCTCGAAATTTTTCTTCCTGACATTTAAATATTAATATATAGTAAAATATAAACACCCGCCCCGCGTCTGCTGGCGAAATCCGGTAGCGCTAGGTACCAAATTGTCCCGTCGGGAGCGATTTTCCCGAAAAATTTTCACTTTTTTCATAATAATTCAATAATTTTCTTCCAAAATTTTTCCAATAACATTCTATCGGCATTCTATTTAGCGGTCCGCGTCGATAGACACCAAAATTAGCCAAATCGGTTGGTAACTTTTCCAAAAATTGACGACACCCGATTCCGTAGGTACATAAAATCCACCTAAGGTGGTTAATTTCGACAAATCGATAATATCAAATTTATAAAAAACATACAAGTGTGGCACGTTGTTTTGTTCGTCTCGGCGAGACATTTACGAATACACCTATCCCGTTTGAGTATTTGCGATTTTTCCGCGAATTTTCCGGGATTTTGATATTAACTTCATACATAGACGATATTAATTTAACAAAAAATTTTATTTCTCGAAATTTTTCTTCCTGACATTTAAATATTAATATATAGTAAAATATAAACACCCGCCCCGCGTCTGCTGGCGAAATCCGGTAGCGCTAGGTACCAAATTGTCCCGTCGGGAGCGATTTTCCCGAAAAATTTTCACTTTTTTCATAATAATTCAATAATTTTCTTCCAAAATTTTTCCAATAACATTCTATCGGCATTCTATTTAGCGGTCCGCGTCGATAGACACCAAAATTAGCCAAATCGGTTGGTAACTTTTCCAAAAATTGACGACACCCGATTCCGTAGGTACATAAAATCCACCTAAGGTGGTTAATTTCGACAAATCGATAATATCAAATTTATAAAAAACATACAAGTGTGGCACGTTGTTTTGTTCGTCTCGGCGAGACATTTACGAATACACCTATCCCGTTTGAGTATTTGCGATTTTTCCGCGAATTTTCCGGGATTTTGATATTAACTTCATACATAGACGATATTAATTTAACAAAAAATTTTATTTCTCGAAATTTTTCTTCCTGACATTTAAATATTAATATATAGTAAAATATAAACACCCGCCCCGCGTCTGCTGGCGAAATCCGGTAGCGCTAGGTACCAAATTGTCCCGTCGGGAGCGATTTTCCCGAAAAATTTTCACTTTTTTCATAATAATTCAATAATTTTCTTCCAAAATTTTTCCAATAACATTCTATCGGCATTCTATTTAGCGGTCCGCGTCGATAGACACCAAAATTAGCCAAATCGGTTGGTAACTTTTCCAAAAATTGACGACACCCGATTCCGTAGGTACATAAAATCCACCTAAGGTGGTTAATTTCGACAAATCGATAATATCAAATTTATAAAAAACATACAAGTGTGGCACGTTGTTTTGTTCGTCTCGGCGAGACATTTACGAATACACCTATCCCGTTTGAGTATTTGCGATTTTTCCGCGAATTTTCCGGGATTTTGATATTAACTTCATACATAGACGATATTAATTTAACAAAAAATTTTATTTCTCGAAATTTTTCTTCCTGACATTTAAATATTAATATATAGTAAAATATAAACACCCGCCCCGCGTCTGCTGGCGAAATCCGGTAGCGCTAGGTACCAAATTGTCCCGTCGGGAGCGATTTTCCCGAAAAATTTTCACTTTTTTCATAATAATTCAATAATTTTCTTCCAAAATTTTTCCAATAACATTCTATCGGCATTCTATTTAGCGGTCCGCGTCGATAGACACCAAAATTAGCCAAATCGGTTGGTAACTTTTCCAAAAATTGACGACACCCGATTCCGTAGGTACATAAAATCCACCTAAGGTGGTTAATTTCGACAAATCGATAATATCAAATTTATAAAAAACATACAAGTGTGGCACGTTGTTTTGTTCGTCTCGGCGAGACATTTACGAATACACCTATCCCGTTTGAGTATTTGCGATTTTTCCGCGAATTTTCCGGGATTTTGATATTAACTTCATACATAGACGATATTAATTTAACAAAAAATTTTATTTCTCGAAATTTTTCTTCCTGACATTTAAATATTAATATATAGTAAAATATAAACACCCGCCCCGCGTCTGCTGGCGAAATCCGGTAGCGCTAGGTACCAAATTGTCCCGTCGGGAGCGATTTTCCCGAAAAATTTTCACTTTTTTCATAATAATTCAATAATTTTCTTCCAAAATTTTTCCAATAACATTCTATCGGCATTCTATTTAGCGGTCCGCGTCGATAGACACCAAAATTAGCCAAATCGGTTGGTAACTTTTCCAAAAATTGACGACACCCGATTCCGTAGGTACATAAAATCCACCTAAGGTGGTTAATTTCGACAAATCGATAATATCAAATTTATAAAAAACATACAAGTGTGGCACGTTGTTTTGTTCGTCTCGGCGAGACATTTACGAATACACCTATCCCGTTTGAGTATTTGCGATTTTTCCGCGAATTTTCCGGGATTTTGATATTAACTTCATACATAGACGATATTAATTTAACAAAAAATTTTATTTCTCGAAATTTTTCTTCCTGACATTTAAATATTAATATATAGTAAAATATAAACACCCGCCCCGCGTCTGCTGGCGAAATCCGGTAGCGCTAGGTACCAAATTGTCCCGTCGGGAGCGATTTTCCCGAAAAATTTTCACTTTTTTCATAATAATTCAATAATTTTCTTCCAAAATTTTTCCAATAACATTCTATCGGCATTCTATTTAGCGGTCCGCGTCGATAGACACCAAAATTAGCCAAATCGGTTGGTAACTTTTCCAAAAATTGACGACACCCGATTCCGTAGGTACATAAAATCCACCTAAGGTGGTTAATTTCGACAAATCGATAATATCAAATTTATAAAAAACATACAAGTGTGGCACGTTGTTTTGTTCGTCTCGGCGAGACATTTACGAATACACCTATCCCGTTTGAGTATTTGCGATTTTTCCGCGAATTTTCCGGGATTTTGATATTAACTTCATACATAGACGATATTAATTTAACAAAAAATTTTATTTCTCGAAATTTTTCTTCCTGACATTTAAATATTAATATATAGTAAAATATAAACACCCGCCCCGCGTCTGCTGGCGAAATCCGGTAGCGCTAGGTACCAAATTGTCCCGTCGGGAGCGATTTTCCCGAAAAATTTTCACTTTTTTCATAATAATTCAATAATTTTCTTCCAAAATTTTTCCAATAACATTCTATCGGCATTCTATTTAGCGGTCCGCGTCGATAGACACCAAAATTAGCCAAATCGGTTGGTAACTTTTCCAAAAATTGACAAAAATTCGGCCCGCCCACCCACCCTTATCTCCTCTGGTATATCAACTCGGCTTCATAGGGAAAAAATTCAAAAATTTATTTTTTATTTTCTGACCCTCCAGACTAGTTATATAGTCTCTAAGGGAATTATTGGCGCGCCTTTTCCACCTATTTATACAAACCTGTAGCAATTAGGGGCCAAAAGGCGTCTTGAATCCTCAAAAATTTGCTAAGGGAGTGGGTCGAGAATTGATTCTATATCTTGACGGGAAATTGACAAAACCTCCTCAGGGAGCTAACTTGCTTCAAAGAGTGGAACCTAGAGAATACAAACGAACTGAAACAGAAATATAAAGTGACATAAATTAAATAAATTTAGACTAAGTTATAAGGTACGGATTCTACTTACTGTAAGGGACTGGATTCTTCTGCGGCTAATCAGACGATCCGAAGCAAGAAGTACCTGAAAATAAAGGATAATAAACCATTAGTTATAAGAATAATATCAATAATTTAGTTTTTAAGTATACTTAATATATACAACTTATACAAATCTTAACCATATACAACTTATACAAATCTTATTTTAACAACAATTAACCTATACAAATTTAAATCTAATTTGATTGATAACGCAGCACTCCCCTTGTACTACTCAACTTTAAATTATTAATTGACTATATACACAAATTGTTTTCTTTAACTCAACGTGTCTTTGGTGCTTTCCTTGCCTATAGGATACGCAAGTAGAGTATAGGTTACGGAAGACGCCGCGATAATAAATATTAACTTGTGATATATTATTTTGTACTGTTTATAATTTGCAATAATGTCGTGTCCGTCTATAACACCACCTTCTGATTGTCACCATAGCGGGGAAAAGACCCTGGAAACAGCCCCAAAGAAACAGCTCCAGCCAAAGGGTAAAATAGCAAAAGAAAATATGGATTCCATCAAACGATCGCTGGGTAAAACCTTGACTAAACCTAGCAAAGAACTGGGAGGGCAAAGTGAGAACAGCGACGTGGAAAGCTCCACTTGCAAAACCAGAGCAGAGAAAGCTGTGTGCTTAAAAAATGAAGCTAGAGCTACACTTAAAGAGTCAGGGAACCTAAAAGGCACAATACGGGATGCCATCATCAGAATAGTGGGGGAGCTCTGCGATATGGTTGTAAATGGGGAGGACCCAGACAAAGGTCTGGGAGAGAAGTTGGTTGAGAGCGAAAGAGGAAGTACGATGATGGGGGGGGGGAATGTGGGAGGAGAAGTGGAAGGACTAAAGGTACAAATTGAAGCACACACCATATTGCTTAGGGAAAATATGAAAAGAATGGAGGAGCTAAAGGTGATGATCGAGGAGCGGAAGGTGCAAGGAGGAAATTCCTATGCGGACATAGTATCAGGAGGTCTTAAAAGGGGAGGAGCAAAAGAGACATTACATTCCATTGTGGTCACCTCAAAGGATGAAAAGGAGACAGGGGACGAAGTCTTGGGCAGAGTGAGAGAGGCGATGAATGTGAAGGACGGATGGATCGAGGTGCAAAGAGTGAGAAAGGGAAAGGGTAGAAAAGTTATAATAGGAATGGGGACTAAGGAGGACAGAGAAAGAGTGAAAGAAAAGCTGCAGCAGCATCAGGGTCAACTCACAGTGGAGGAAGTTGCCAATAAGGACCCGCTATTGGCATTGAAGGGAGTCATAAAAGCGCATAATGATGATGACCTTATAAAGGCACTAAGGAACCAAAACAAGGACCTGTTCCAGGGACTCGAAGTGGAGGAGGACAGAATAGAAGTAAAATACCGTAGAGCAACCAGAAACAAACTAACCAACACCGTGGTGCTTAAGGTCTCGCCTACGATCTGGAAAAGGGCTGTGGCTGCCGGCAGCGTTCGCATATGCATCCAGCGAATCTGGGTTGAGGATCAGTCCCCACTGGTGCAATGTTCCCGCTGTCTCGCTTATGGCCATAGCAAAAAATATTGCAGTGACACTATCGACATATGCAGCCACTGCGGCGGACCACACATGAAGTCGGAGTGCCCGGTGATTGGGGAGGGTGGCGCCCCGACTTGCAGCAACTGCAAGGCAGCAAAGATGGCACAAACAGACCATAACACCTTTGACAGAGAGTGCCCTATAAGGAAGAAGTGGGACGCCCTGGCTAGATCGGCAGTGGCGTATTGCTAAGGTTGCAATAAGGGATAATACGGTAGCCAACTCCACCAAAGTTTACGAAGTGGTCCAGGTGAACCTCCAGAGGATGAGGCTGGCGACGCAGGAATGGCAAGTGGAGTCTCGCGAGCGGGGGGTAGCGATAGCTCTGTTGCAGGAGCCGTACGTGGGAAGCGGGAAGAGGATGGCGGATTGTAGAGGAACCAGGGTTTTTCAATGCACCAAACAGGCGGGCGAGGTGACCAAAGCTGCCATTGTCATCTTCGACCAACAAATACCAGCCGTCCTGTATGACGAATTCACCACGACTAACCTAGTGGTGGTGAAAATAAAGATGGGGAGCAGAGAAATAATACTGGTTTCTCTATACATCGAGCCGACCACTCCCGTGGAACCGTATCTCGACGGGCTCAAACGCATCGTTACGACGCTCGCACCGCTCAGCGTCATCGTTGGGGGAGACTTCAATGCCAAGAGCCCATGGTGGGGCAGCATGGTGGCTGACAGGCGTGGAGATGAGACAGCGGGGGCCATCGCGGAAATGGGCCTACACGTTCTCAATGCTGGGGATACCCCTACGTTCTATACAATCAGAAACAATAGGGAGTTCTCCAGCATTGTGGACGTGACGGCCTCGTCACCGGAATTGATCCCGCGGATACAGGGGTGGAAAGTGGACCAGGGATTCACGAGCTCCGATCATAATGCCATCACTTTCGGTATTCGTGAGGCTAAGGCGGAGGGTATGGACGTGGAGCGCAAAACAAGAATATACAACACCAGGAAAGCAAATTGGGTCCAGTTTCGTGAGAAACTGGCCCAATTACACGCTGAACATAACCTCAATGAAAATAGAGTAAAAATAATAACTAACACAAACAATTTGGAATACATAACCCGAAAATATACAGATGTCATAACGCAAGCAGCCGCGGAGACCATACCCAAAACCAAAAATAGCAAAATACCGAACTTACCGTGGTGGACGTCGGAGCTCGAAGAATCGAAGAGAGAGATGGTACGCAGGAAACGCCGGATCCGCTGCGCGGCTCCCGTACGCCGAGACCACGTGGTGCAGCTCTACCTGGAACAGAAAATAAAGTATGAGAGGGATGTCAGGGAAGCGCAAACAAGGAGTTGGAAATTGTTTTGCGAAAGGCAGGATAGGGAAGGAATGTGGGAGGGCATATATAGGGTGATAGGCCGAACTGCGAGGAGGCAGAGCGAGGTCCCTCTGATAAGAGAGGGGAAGGGCCTGGACGCCGAGGAGTCTGCAAAATGGCTGGCGGAAACCTTCTACCCTGAAGACAAAGAGGAGGAGGATGGACCGTGCCACCGAGAAGCCCGTAGAGCAGCCTCGACAGTGAATGGCAAGGGCCATAATGAACAGCATGACCCCCCATTCACTTTGGAGGAGCTCCAAGAGGTAGTGGACGGGTTCAATCCCAGGAAGGCACCGGGCGCCGATGGCCTTACGGCCGACATCTGCTCGCAGGCCGTCGCTGTGGACCCCGGATTTTTCCTAGCACTGGCAAACAAATGCCTCGAGTTGGGGTATTTCCCGGTTCTCTGGAAGGAGGCCATGGTGGTAATCCTCAGAAAACCGGGAAAGACTGACTACACAACTCCCAAATCCTACAGGCCGATAGGACTTTTGCCGGTGCTGGGAAAAATCTTGGAGAAACTGCTTGTCCGGAGGCTGAAATGGCACCTCCATTCGCGCATTAGTACTCGCCAGTACGGTTTTATGCCACAGAGAAGCACCGAAGACGCCCTCTATGACCTGTTACACCAAATACGTACTCATATTAAAAATAAAAAAATAGTAACGTTGGTGTCCCTGGATATAGAGGGCGCCTTCGATAACGCATGGTGGCCGGCGGTGAAACTGCGGCTGGCTGAGGAAAATTGCCCGATAAACATCAGGAGGACCATAGACAGTTATCTGGACAGCAGGAAAGTGACGGTCAATTATGGCGGAAGTAGAGCGGAGCGGGCTACTACAAAAGGCTGTGTGCAGGGTTCCATAGGTGGTCCCCTGCTCTGGAACCTCTTGCTTAATCCATTGCTGGTGGGACTGGAGCGGAGGGGTGAGTACTGCCAGGCATTTGCGGATGATGTGGTCATGCTCTTCGTGGGGGAAACAGCGCTTGACATCGAGAGACGTGCCAATGCCGCTCTCGCCTATGTCAGGGAGTGGGGTGCCCGAAACAAGTTGAGGTTTGCGCCACAAAAGACGAACGCAATGGTCTTGACGCGCAAACTGAAACATGACACCCCGCGCCTGAGCATGGGGGGGATAGACATTGGCATGTCCAAAGAGGTCAAGCTCTTGGGGCTCTGGATAGACGCAGCCCTGACCTTCAACGCCCATGTAGCATATACATGCAACAAGGCGTTGGCGATATATGGGCAGCTGTCCAGGGCCGCAAGAGTGAGCTGGGGTCTCCACGAGGACATTATCAGGTCCATATATACGGCAGTCATCGTCCCGATCATAACGTATGCCGCGGCTGCGTGGGCGCCTGCCGTCAATAAGCTTGGAGTGCAGAAGAGACTCAACATAGTGCAGAGGGGATTCGCTCAGAGGATGACCAGGTCTTACCGCACTGTATCCCTCAACGCCGCTCTGGTGCTGGCCGGTATCCTCCCCCTCGACCTCAAGGTGCGGGAAGCCGCAGCTCTGTACGAGGCGAGGAGGGGTATGCCGGTTCCGGGGTTGGGCGGCAGAGAGGTTGAACAAAGGGCAAAGTTCGCCGTACAACCGCATCCAGCGGAAACTATAGCGGTGCAGTTCCATTGCCTGGAAAGCCGGGCTGACGTGGACGCAAACAGCTCGTGGGAGGTTTGCGTCTACACCGACGGCAGTAAGATCGAAGACAAGGTGGGAGCGGCCCTATCCATCTGGGTAGGAGGCGTAGAAGCCAAAACCAAAAAACTGTCTCTGCCGTCGTACAGCACGGTTTACCAGGCGGAATTGTACGCTTTATGCGAGGCGGCGAGGTTTGCCCACAATAGCAGCAGGAGCACCTTTGGCGTCTTCAGCGACTCCCGCTCTGCACTTGAAACGGTAGCCGACAGCGGTTCCGCTCACCCTCTGGCCTTGGAGACCCGATCGCATATTAAAAATAGCCGGAATCAGGGCAAGATTATAAACCTTTATTGGGTTAAGGCTCATGCCGGGCTCCAAGGCAACGAGCGGGCGGACCAATTGGCAAGAGAGGCTGCTCTGCACTCCAAGCGTAAGCCGGACTATGACTTGTGCCCCGTTTCATTCGTGAAGCGACAGATAAGAGATCAGTCGCTTCGGGAGTGGAACGGGAGATACGTCAACGGCGAGGCGGCGGCGACCACAAAGGTATTCCTGCCGGATGCCATAGCGGCATATAAGATCGTTAGGGATTTGGGACCAAAGGCAGTGCTCACACAAGTCCTGACCGGGCACGGTGGATTCTCCGAATACTTGTACAGGTACAAGTGTAAGGAGAGTCCATCGTGTATATGTGACAGCACAACGGAGGAGACCCTCCTACATGTCATCCTGTCGTGTCCCGTGTATGAAAAGAATAGATTTGACCTTGAGCAGCAGCTGGGGTGTAAGCTGGCTAAGGAGAGTGTTAAGGAGATAATGGCGGATTTAGAAAAGAGAAATGTATTTTTAAAATTTTGTATAGAGGTAGTGCAAAAAGTTATAAAGAGAAACAAAACGTAATTTGGAATATAGAAATTTTTATAACAAACAAAGTAAATAAATAAAAATAAAAGTGATAAGTTAAATCAAGGAAAAAACAAAGACTCTGTCCCATGACCGAGGTAAATGGAGTAATACTATTAAAAAAAAAAAAAAAAAAAAAAAAAAAACCTAACCTAACCTAACCTAACCTAACCTAACCTAACCTAACCTAACCTAACCTAACCTAACCTAACCTAACCTAACCTAACCTAACCTAACCTAACCTAACCTAACCTAACCTAACCTAACCTAACCTAACCTAACCTAACCTAACCTAACCTAACCTAACCTAACCTAACCTAACCTAACCTAACCTAACCTAACCTAACCTAACCTAACCTAACCTTTTTTTTTTTTTTTTTTTTTTTTTTTTTTTTTTTTTTTTTTTTTTTTTTTTTTTTTTTTTTTGTTACGAAGGGGAAATCCATTTACGGACGACCCCCCGGGTCTTCACCCGGGAGAGTGTGGGACTCCTGGCACCGATTGTGCCAGACTACCGCACTAAAACCCCTCCGGCGCTTCCTTCCTGCCATTTCGAAGGCATCATGGGATCGGCTATGCATTCTACCATGATGCCCTCTGGCTCCTCGGTGCGGCTTTACCGAGGATCTTGCTTTATTGGGCGACTAGTAAGTTGCTAGTCGCCCATTCTTTCCAGGACTAGGCGTCCTATTGGGGGAGTAGGCGAGCGCGGTAACGCGCTCGCCTTCTACCACCCCGTCCACGTCTATGTGAGGGCGCGTTTGGATCTTCCTCCCGCGCCCTCTCAGCAGCCTCCTTCTGCGAGATGACGGTCTCACAGAAGGAAGCAACCGCCACCCAGTTCCTCTCGCTGCATAACATCCTGTCAACGACGTTATGCAGCGAGAGGTCGCCATCCCCCAAAACCTCTACCAGCTCTTGCCGCTGCGCCGACCACCTTGAGCAGTCTGCCAGAGTGTGTTGGGCCGTGTCGTCCGGCTCTCCACACTCATGGCAGACCTCGCTGCCCTCTTTCCCAATACGGTACAGGTAATGACCGAAGCAGCCATGCCCGGTCATTACCTGTGCCAACCTGTATGACACCTGGCCGTGGCGTCGATCCAGCCATTTGTCCAGCGATGGAAGGAGTGCCCCGATGGTGCGAACTCCGAATTCGGAGTTTTCGAGGTCACTCCTCCATCGCTCCCGTAACCTAGCCACGACCAGGTCCCACGTCTCCCTGCCTCTGCCGTCCACTTCTCTTTCGGCGGCAGGCAGAGCCCGCCACCTTGCCCTCTCCTTGTAGGCCTCCATATGGGCCAGCGCGTCCAGTTCCCACGGTGGGGTGCCAGCTAAGGCGCAGGCTGCCGCCCACGCCACCGTTATGTAGGCCCTGCATATTCGGATGGCTACCACTCTTTGTGGCCGCCGAAGCAGGGCCTTGTTGGCAACGGAGAGCCTATCCGCCCATATCGGTGCCCCGTACAGTGCCATGCTACGAGTGACATTCGCGTACAGGCGACGGCACGGGGCACCCGGCCCTCCTACGTTGGGCAGCAGTCGGCTGAGTGCTGACGCTGCACCAACGATTCGGGGAGCCATTCGCCTAAAGTGCTCCCCGAAGTCCCACCGTGAGTCCAGTATGATGCCGAGATATTTGATGTTCGGCATCATCCGGACTCTTTCTCCATCTACTGGAATGGACGCGCCAGCCGGAGGCCTCCAACCTCTTCCGCCGAAGGCAATGGCCTCAGTTTTGTTGAGGGCCACCCTCAGTCCCAGCAGCCTGATGCGGTAAACCATCAGGTCTGCCGCGACTGCCGCTCTGCGTAGGGTCCCCTCCAATTCTTCGCCCCAGACAGCGACCATCGTGTCATCCGCATAACAGATGACCGCCATCCGGGGCAAGAGGACCCCGCGGATGGCCCAGTCATAGCCGATGTTCCACAGCAGGGGTCCTAGCACCGACCCCTGGGGAACACCGCAGACCATTGCCCTCGACGTTATTATGCCATCCTTATTCTCGTAGAGCACTACCCTCGCCGTGAGGTAGTGCTCCACGATCCTCCGTAGATAAAGGGGCACCCCGTGGAACCGAAGTGCCTCCTTTATCACCTCAAAGGGGATGGAGCCGAAGGCGTTGGCGATGTCAAGGGACACAGCCACGGCCCCACCCCCCCTCTCAGTTGCCCTCTCCGAGAAGTCCCTCAGTGCCCCGATCGCGTCGATGGTAGACCGCCCAGTCCGAAACCCGAACTGGCGGTCCGAGATGTCCGGCCCCGTGTTTTCAAGATGCCGGATGATCCGGGACGCTATTACTCGTTCGAGCATCTTTCCGGATTCATCCAGCATTACAAGGGGCCTCCATCCGCTGGGGGAGTCCTCTGGCCGACCCTCTTTCCTCAGAAGGCAGAGCCGGCCTTCCTTCCATACCCCTGGGAACCGCCCTGTTTGGAGGCAATCTTCAAATAAGTCCCTCAGGCGATCCCCAAGGTGTATAAGCGCCACCGGTATGACTCGGCCCGGGACCCCATCAGGACCCGGCGCCTTTTTGCTTCGATGGAGTCGGTCTATGACCCGCTCCATCTCAGCGTCAGTGACCGGCGGCACTTCCGTCATATCGGAGGACTCCCGCTCCGGGGCAGCCATTCTCGGAGGGGCAAACACTGGGACCTCGGGGAAGAGTCCCTCCACCACGTTTCGGAGGAGCTCCGGTTCGAGAGAGGCCATCGGGGCGGCACACTGCATCTTGTTCCGTACAAGTTTATACGGCCGCCCCCAAGGGTCCCGGTCCAAGGCGGCCAAGAACTCTTTGTAGGATTCGTCCTTGGCCTTGGCAATCGCCTTGGACAGGGCCTCCTTAGCCTCTCTGAGTGCCGTGCGCAGGAGCTCCTCCTCACCCTCCACGGTCGTCCGTCGCCGCCTACACCGGGTGTATGCCCGGCGGGCACTATTGCTGGTGCGTCGGAGTACGGCGATCTCCTCCGACCACCAGTGTACCCGTTTTTTATTAGGCGGCGGACCCGATCTCCTCATGGAGGCGTCGCAGACTGCGACAAGCGACGCCCGAAAGCGGCAGGCCCTCTCCTCCACGTCGAGGGACCGGTCTGGCGATGGTGTTCGCCAACGTTCTATCATGGCCGCCTCTTCAGCTGAGTCAGTGTCGAGGCTGGCCAGGTTCCACTTGCGGAACCGGTCCCTTGGGAGATTGCGACCTTGACTGGGCGGCCGCACCGAAGCCGGTCTGGAGACCGACATCCGAACATATAAATGGTCGGAGAGGGTCTCCACATCCCCCAGGACACGCCAACCTGTGACACGTGCAGCGGCGGAAGGGGTAGCAAACGAAACGTCCACTATAGAGCCCCCATTCCACCGTACACAAGTGTTGGCAGTGCCCTGGTTTAGGACACACAGACCCGATGCCACCATCCAGTCGGAGAGGATCCTGCCGCGCAGGTCAGTGACGGGGGAACCCCATACCAAAGACTTGGCATTAAAGTCCCCCGCCACTATTACAGGCATGGGCGCCGCTCCCGCAATAATCCGCCCCACCTCCAAGAGGAGGGACTCAAACTCCCGTCGCGGTCTAGATGGGGCGAAGTACACAGCGACAAGAACCATGTCGCCCCATCTGGCCGCAACGTAGCCCCGGCCTGCACTCTGCTTGACCAGAGGAGGCCGGTCTCCCAACCGGGGTATGGTCACCGCGACCTCTCCCTCCGTGTCCCTTACCCACGTAGGGAGTGGGGGAACAAGGTACGGCTCAGACACAATGGCAGCACTAATGCCCCACTCCGCCAGGTGTTGCATCAAGAGGTCTTGCGCGCGGGCGGAGTGGTTGACGTTGCACTGCAGCAGCTCAAGTGCTTGGTGTTGGTGTCTGGGCATTAGTGCTCCATTGTGTTGCCTACGCTTTTCAGCCCAGTGGGCTCCAGTCGTCCCTTGGTGCGCGGGGGGTTACACGCCTTCCCTCCCATTGTGTGCTTCGCCGGGAGTTTGGCATGATGGCACACCGCGCACCAGGGCTCCTTCTCCACACATTGCTGTGTGAGGTGCCCCGTTTTCCCGCATCTATGGCAGAGTTCCGACCTGTCCACCGGTGATGGGCACAACGCCCTCGTATGGCCCAAACCCATGCACCTGAAACAGCGCATGGGCAGGGGTTCCAGGCCAGTGATTTTGGCAGACGACCAACCAATTAATATACGGCCGTCTGCCACGAGGGCGTTGGCCACAGCTACAGGGCAGGTCACGATGACAGCCCCGGTGAAGTCCGGTGTCATGCGGATCTGCCCCACCTTTACGTGATCCGGTGGACATTTGCCGGCCAGGGACACCTCATTCCGCAAGGTCTCCGGGGTGACTGATTCGTCAAACCCGGAGATTTTGATTTGGGCCGTTTTGTACGGCCTCGTGACCTCAGCCACATCCCCCACCAGTTCCCGGATTTTGTCAGCAAGGTTGTCAGCGACAACGCTGCTGTCGTTTCCGGGAATCTCGATAATTCTGGCGCCCGTCGCCGTACTCCTCACCGCCACGTGTTCCACACCCACTGTCGCCAGTTTTATCGTGGTGACCCTTCCCATCACAGTTTTGTAGTCGACTGTGGCACCCGACTTGAGAGTTACCACCACAGCCGTTGATTTGGGAAGGGCATACTGCCGCTTGACCGGTGCGGGGGCCGTGGGGCGAGGAGCCGCACTATCCACCTCAGGAGGGGAGGATTTTTTTCCCTTCCCCTTATTTTTCCCCTTTTTAACCACCTCCGTCCAAGAGGAGGAGGGGGTGGGTTCCTCCTGGGGTGGGGCGCCAGAAGCATCCTGTGAGGGAGGTTGCTGGGCCTTTGCCGCTGTGGCTTTTGGCGCTTTGGGCGCCGGGCCAGGTCTTGCCGGGGGCATCAGGGTGGAGCCTGCAGCTGCCCCCACATTTCCGGGCTGTATCGGTGCCTCGGCTTTTTTGGCATCTTGTGCCTTCCCTGCCTCCTTGTTGCGACGGTCAGCCGCAAGCGGTGGACGCAGCACCTCCTGAGGGGCAACAATGGCCCTCTTCTCTAGCTCCTTTATGCGGTCGTTCATCATTCCCCCCAGAGAGAGGAAAAGGTCCCTGGTGAGGGACTCTCCGAACGACCGCATGGAGCGGTCAACCTGGGCCATAATGTCGGCCGTCGAGGCCAATGGCTCCGTATTGGGGGCCTTCCTCTCGGAGAATGCGGTTCGGAGGGCTTTGGTTTCTTGCCTAAGCAGAGCTAGTTCCTCCCGCATCCTCTTGTTGTCCGCCGCCATTTTGCGGATGACCTCGGACTCCTCGCCTCGGTCCGCGATTTTGTCCGCCGCTTCGAGGATTTCGGCGCAGGCGGACTTCATTTTGGCCCAGGTCGTCCCCTTTAGGTTGCCGGACTTCTTGGCCTCCTCTAATACGGTCCGAGCCGCCTTGCGCACCACCTCCAGCTGACCGTCCACTATTGAGGCCTCATCGATGTTAACTTGGGGAGTATCCCTCAAGTAACCCGCCGCTTTGTCAGCCTCGTCCTCGAAGTCGGCAAATTCCGACGCCATCAGTGACAGTTTAGCCTTTGCCTGGCTTAGTCCCGCACTGGTCGCCTTTGCAGGCGCACGCCCTCTTTTTGACATGCTAGTTTTAGCACCCTTTTCGGGGAGCATGTCCACCTCAGCATTTTCGGCCCTTCTCTTCAGAGAAGTAGGGCCCGCCACCATCGTCACCTCAGGAAGTAGTTCCCCCTCCGAGTCGGAGCAGTCCGTGGCATACAGTGACCCTCCCAGGCTGCTGTACGCCGACTTAGAGCCCTCCTTGGCGCCTCGGGGGGTTACCGACCGCCCTCGGCTGCATCTGGCCGAATTTCGGCCCGACATGTTGGGATTTTTGACCCAATAACTTGGAAACTATTGTTCCCACAACCACACGAAATAAGGCAAAGGGGGGCGAAACTCACCCCCTTTCACCCTCAAGCACGAAAACTCACCTAACCCAAAGGGTTGGGGAGTAGAAACAAAAGGAACACCTGCAAAACTTATTTGGCGCAAGCGTCTCCTGTGAGAAAAATAATAGCAATCCTGTTTTTGCACTATAACTTTGGAACCAATGGTCCAATGGTTACAGTGCAAAGGAAAGCTATATAGTGCTCACGAAGACCCAAACGACACACAAGATTGCAGATGAAAAAGAAAGAAAAGAAAAAAGATATGAATTTTACAAATAAAATTAAAAACACAGATACACAAAATAAATTTAAAAGTGAAGAGCACGTTTAGCCCCGTAACTTTTGAACGGAGAGTCCAAAAATTACGCGGTAAACGGCAGTCCCTGAGGACAAGCGAAGCCCTTCACAAGAAAAAAGAAAAAACAAAAGAAAAGAAAAGAAAAGAAAAGATATAAACGAAAAAGTAAATACACTGTCAGAAATAAATAGCAAACAAAAACTAAAAAACGTCAAAATCCAATCCAAAAAGCGAAAATCAAGAACCATATGTATGCCAAAAATTGTGTGAGAATTTATTTTATCCGAATTGCAAATTATCGCACAAGTCCGACCAAAGATAAACCTCCAACCTAACCTAACCTAACCTAACCTAACCTAACCTAACCTAACCTAACCTAACCTAACCTAACCTAACCTAACCTAACCTAACCTAACCTAACCTAACCTAACCTAACCTAACCTAACCTAACCTAACCTAACCGGCGAGTCTGCTTCGAGCCGTCGTGGAGTGCAGACGTGCTCCGACGCGCTCCGCGAATAAAATTAGCAAAAAATTATTTAAAATAGTGATAAAAAATTCTTAAAATTCTAAAAAATTATTGTGAGTGAATGGTCTTCAGTGTGCATTGTGATCAAGGTCTGCAGCTCCGGAATCAGGTGGATCAACCTCATATACCACGAGCCGGACCTGTGCCTTCAGTGAAGCGTGTAGGAACATAAATTAGTGCAGTGTTGCTTCGAGGACACAGTCTCAGACAAAGGACACAGCCTTGAAAAAGGTGAGACCCCAGGATTGCGTGGATTTTTTAAGATCAACGTTTTAACGTCCATATTGACCATTGCACCTCTAGTCCATATTAATTAAGGTTTTAAAATTTATTTGTTGACTGGCTTTTTGCCTTCCTTATCTATCATTTTAACTATACAATTGTCTCTTTTACCACTTATACAAATTTAATTTTAAAACATGACGCTAAACCGAACACCAAAATCAGTGTATTTTAAAGATAACCCGACAGACCTAGCCTTCCAAATGTCACCCACTCAATTCAGTAGCCAGGGTGACTCCCCGTCGGATTCCCCCGTCAGATTATCCTCAGAGGAGGAATGGGCGACCCCAAACACGAGGAGCAGGTACCAACAATGCTTCCCGAAAACGCCCCTCCTGAAGGAGGAAAATAGACGCAAAATCTTGACGGACGACGACAGAGAAGACCTATGTCGTAGTATTAGGGATCTCCTGGATGCAATTGGCGAAGAGGTCGAGTCTGCATTAAGATTAAAGAGAACAGCTAAGGACTCCATCAAAAGTAGAATCAAACAGGCAGACGACCTAGTGTGCGACCTGGCCTCTTGCCAGGAAATAAAAAACATGACGCCGGGACAACGACCGAGTATAAGAACCCAGACCTCCCCTATCCCACAGCAAGAGATGCATATCGGAGAGCTTAAAACCTTCCTACAACCGCTGGTGGACAAACTGGAAGCAAACTCCCACAGTATACGGGAAATAAAGGAGTTTATGGACCGCCAGAACGAAGGTGTAAAAATAACAACAACAGCCTCACATACCCCGACATACGCACAGGCCGTGGCTGCTCCTCATGGAAAGCCGCTCACGTTACATTCCGTGATTGTGGACGACAAGAGAGGAATGGAAACCGGTGAGCAGGTCATGGAAAAGATAAGAGAAGTAGCAGAAGAAGGCGGGGAATGGTTAAGGATAGAGCGTGTGAGGAGAACAAGAGACCGGAAGGTAATTATAAGCTGTAAAACCAAAGAGGGTAGAGAACAATTAAAAAATAGAATTAGCAAAATTAAAAATCTACAAGTAAAGGAGGTAGAAAATAAAAACCCACTCCTCATTTTTAAAAATATATTAAAATGCAACACAAATGAGCAGATATTAAATAAATTGACGGAACAAAACAGGAAAATTTTGCAAAACCTTACGGAGGAGGAAAAAGTGATGCAGGTGAAATTCAGAAAGAGGTCGCGAAACCCGCTACTGGAACACGTAGTGGCGAGTGTCCCCCCCAGGATGTGGCGAGCAGTGGTCGAGGCCGGCTCAGTGCGCATCGATATGCAGCGGATCCAGGCGGAGGACTATTCTCCCCTGGTCCAATGCTCGATGTGCCTGGGCTACGGCCACGGCAGGCGCCATTGCAGGGAGACGGTGGAAAGGTGCTGCCATTGCGGTGGACAGCATCAGAGGGCGGCGTGTCAGGCCTGGATGGCGGGAGCCGTCCCATCGTGCCTGAACTGCCGCGCGGACGGAAACGCGGTGAGTAATCACAACGCTTTTAGTTCCGCGTGTCAGGTCAGGCAAAGGTGGGAGGCTCTCGCCAGATCCAGGATTGCATACGCATAGGCAATGATTCATGGTCTCTCGGCGTGTCGTGGCTGACCTACATTGCCGTATTAATGAATAGCATCATTACATAATGCAATCATACAAGGCGGGTCGCGGCATGTCCTTGGGGCCATGGTCAAGTGCCTAGTGCTAACGCAACACAAATGTGGCTCTGAGCCAATGAATAATATTATTTATTGGTTCGAAGGTACGTGTAAATAATGTTATGCAATAATATGAAAAATTTTATAAGTGACACATACATTAATAATTAACGTTGTAAACAAATACTTGGTTGTTACGGTTATAGATAGTTTAATTTTAAGTTTGACGATGTATATGTATACCAATTTTAACAAAATGACATAGAATTATAAGAATAGCAGTAGTTTTATATAAATGCGATATTCGCATAAACAAGGTATACAATTTGAATAAATAAATAAGGTACTAATATCAGTATCAATGAAAAGCAAATCATGCTCGTTAACATGACTTTTTGTAAAAAATCAAAACAGATAATTGATTATAGGGTTATTGACCAGTAAATTATATAAATAGTTGAACAGTACTTATAGTCTTATAGGTAGTTATTAATCGGTGTATTATAGCTATGACAACATATTGTAAGCAATAGTGACTCTGGCATAATATAGTGAATAGTGACAAGTGACTTGCTAAAATACTACATTGTATATTCAATGATAACAATTATAAACTTACATTGTTAAAAAGATTAAAGCAGACTAAGTATAGCAGTAAGTTTAGTTATAGTTTTTCACACATTATGCAAATAAAATTGTTTTAAAATGCCTCTAATAATGTTAGAGAATACTGGCAATAAACTCCCCCTGGGGGTGGTGTAACTCCCAGGGGAAAACTAAAAAAAAAAAAAAAAAAAAAAAAACCTAACCTAACCTAACCTAACCTAACCTAACCTAACCTAACCTAACCTAACCTAACCTAACCTAACCTAACCTAACCTAACCTAACCTAACCTAACCTAACCTAACCTAACCGATCCCATCTTTTGTGTGTCCACCCCTACTTGTGATACCTTGATCTCTTCGTCTTAACGCCGCCATCAGTTCTGCATACCAGCTTTCTCCATCCCGTCGAATTTTTCATACTATTTTGTCATTTTTCTTCTTTAACGGTTTTTCTTCCATCCAAACACTCATTTTTGTCCATAGACCAAATTTTTCTTCCGAACCTACCCCTAATTACTTCTGATTAGTGTTCCGGCTGCCTACCCCGTCATTTTAAGCCATTCCCGGACAAAATACGCGAAAAATTCGCCCCCCCGCCCACCCTAGTTTCATCAGCTAGGTAAACACCGCTCGCCGACGTAAGTCGAAACCAAAATCCACTTTTTTCTTTCTCGTTTTTTCTTTCTTTTGAATACTACACATTGCTCTTCCGGTCCTAAAAACAGTATCTGAATAGATTTCATTCTCTTAGAGGCAATAGTTTAGTTATACAGCCAGTTTGTCTTTCGGATTTTGTTAAAGTTCAACAGTTTACCGACGAGACCATGGGGCTCACCCGGTCTCCCACCCGTAAGGAGGCGTCTCCTCGACCTCCTCCCGCACCCCCCAACCGCCCTTCGCGATCTTCCTCTCCCGTGCCAGGCCATTCCAGGGCCTTTACAACTACAACTCGCCTTTCCGAACGCCCTCGTGTCAACATTATGCCCATCAGTGAGAGTGACGATCTTGATCTCGATATTTTAACATCCGGCTTAGACCTTCAATGCTCCCCCGAATCAGACATGCCCCACCTTCGGTACATGTCTGACACCGAAGTAGCCAGTACACCCGAAGTGAGCGACGCTATTGCTGCCTCCTCA